>NW_015175070.1:9518-13071 GCF_001447785.1 Gekko japonicus | reverse complement strand
GGACAAAACCCCCCCTCCCCCCCCCCCATAGCTAATAATCCAAAACAGTCCAGTGGAGCCTGAGCGGTGGGTGTTGGCTTCGGACACACTTCCAGTGATGTCAGGGGGCGTGGCATATGCAAATAAGTTATGCAAATGAGTTATGCAAATGAGCTCCTGCACCTCTTTTCCTACAAAATGATCCCTGGCTGTTGCTAATATGCAGACAGTGCTCTGCTCTGTTTCACTCTTCTGGTGGATCCCAGGGAGGCTGCGGAAACCTTGAACTGGTGGCAGGAGGCCGTTTTGGGATGGCCGCAGGCTAAGAAACTGAAGCTACTCCTGACAAATCAGCAGTGCTACTGGTGGGAGGAAGCATTGACCCAGGAACTGAGGAAGCGGTTGCATTCCCCTCGAAGAAACAGGTCCATAATTTTGGGGTGCTCTTGGACCCCCTGTGTTCCTATGGTATAAGCAGGTGGCAGAGGTGGCCAGGGTTACCAGCTTTGGCTGGTTAGCCAGCTTTTCTGGGAAGAAAAGATCTGACCCTTGTGGTGCATGGCCTGGTAATGATTAGATTACTGCAATATGCTGTACTTGGAGGTGCCCTTGAAGACTGTCCGGAAGCTGCAGTTGTCACAGAATGCTGTGGCCAGAATGTTGACGGGAGTACATCGTACAGACCCCATCCTTACAGGCTTTCCTATCTATCTACACTGGTTCCCAATTTGCTTCTGGGCTTGATTCAAGGTGCTGGTATTGACCTTTAAAGCCTTATATAATTGGAAGCCAGCATACCTTAAGGACTGCTTATTCCCTTATGAATCTACCTGACCATTACGATCATCTTTGAGGGCAAATTAGTGTCCCCGTCATCTAGAGGGGAAGGGAAAGGAGACTGTAAGCCACTCTGAGACTCCGAGTGAAGGGTGGTGTATATATCCAATCTCCTCCTCCACCATCTCCTCCTCCTCCTCCTCTTCTCCTTCTCCTTCTCCTCCTCCTCAGGTGCCTCTTGTGGGAGAGGAAGGAAAGGTGATTGTAAGCTGCTTTGAGACTCCTTAAGGTAGAGAAAAGCGGGGTATAAAAACCAACTCTTCTTCTCCTTCTTCCTCTTCCTCTTCCCCCTCCTCCTCTTCCTCCTTCTCCTCTTCCTCTTTTTCTGCCTCCTCCTCCTCTTCCTCCTCTTCTTCTTCCTCCTCTTCCTCTTCTTCCGCCTCCTCTTCCTCCTCCTGTCATTTGGTGATCAGTTGTAATTCTTGCCTACACCTGGAGGGCTGGCAACCCTAGCATTGGAGATATAAGGAAACTCTGGAGCAAAGCCCCTGTAGTCAAGCCAAGTTGGAGGGCAGGATTCTACAAACTGATTAAAGCAGAATACAACAATCCTTCATTTCGGTGCAAGTCCCTACCAATGCTCCCTCTAAGCCAGTGATGGCGAACCTTTTAGAGACCGAGTGCCCAAACTGGGACCCAAAACCCACTTATTGATTGTGAAGTACCGACACGGCAATTTAACCTGAATACTGAGGTTTTACTTTAGAAAAAACAACTCATACATTAACAAGATGATCCAAACATATTAAGGAAAGCAATCCCAAATGCTTTCATTGACTTAGAAGAAGAAGAAGAGAAGAGATTGGATTTATACCCCGCCCATCACTACCCAAAGGTGTCTCAGAGCGGCTTACAAACTCCTTTCCCTTCCCCTCCCCACCACAGACACCCTGTGAGGCAGGTGGGGCTGAGAGAGCTCTTGACACAAACTGCTCTTTTTCAAGGACAGCTGTGCCAGAGCTTGTGACTGACCCAAGGTCACATCAGCAGGTGCAAGTGGAGGAGTGGGGAATCAAACCCGGTTCCCCCAGATTAGAGTCCGCGCACTTAACCACTACACCAAACTGGCAATCATTTGGCAGAGAATTCGACACTTTAATGATGGTCTGGGCCTGGCTGGGGCGATGGCATGCGTGCCCACAGAGAGGGCTCTGAGTGCCACCTCTGGCACCCGTGCCATAGGTTCACCATCACCGCCCTAAGCTGTGGGGGTCTTGTGAGCAAAAATTCTACTCTGTGAGCTCCTGGCATGAAAGTCGTGAGCGAGCGATTTGGCTGCTGCATCAATTAGTTTGCTCTGGAGCCCTCCTTCCTGAGCCGAGACAAATATGTGTGAGCCGGAGGCTAAAAAACTGTGAGCTAGCCCACACTCACTCAGCTTAGAGGGAACACTGGTCCCTACTAGTGGCAATTTCTGAATCTTGTCCCCGGCCTGCCACAACCGGAGTCTTCAGGCCCAGAGTGGGTCGAAAATCCAGCTGAACGGCGGGGCCCTCGGCCATGCCAGCCTCGAATCAAAGGAGTATTTTTGCCGCCACAGCGGGCAAAGGGCAGCCGCTGGCGGCCACGCTCACCCTTGGCATCGGCATCTAGCCACCTTGCGCAGGGCCAGCCCGAGATGGTTTAATTTCCTCCAGAGACGGCTGCCCGGCATTCTACCCTGTGCTTTTCTTCTTAATGCTATCGCTGCTGGTCTCGTGATAAAAACAACAGCCGCCGGAAAGGTATGTGCCAGGGAAGGGAGACATCCTATCTCATCAGGTTTTGCAGTCGTAATTACACGGGCCCAGGAGCCGGCAGTTTTGGCCGGGCTGACAGCCGGATGCTCGATCGCTCTCTTGCGAGTGACACTTCGCTGGGAAACGCAGCTGCTCTACAATCCCGGCTCCCAAGACTTCTTTCCCCGGCTGGCGCGCTGCGAAATGTGACAGCTCCCTGGCGGAGAGAAAGCGACAGAGAGACTGAGAGAGCCAGTCTGGTGTTGTGGTTAGGAGCGCGGACTCTAATCTGGGAGAACCGGGCTTGATTCCCCACTCCTCAACTTGGACCTGCTGGATGACCTTGGGCAAGCCCTAGTTCTGACAAGAGCTGTTCTTGAAAAAGAGCAGTTTCTGTCTCAGCTCTCTCGGCCCCACCTACCCCACAGGGTACCTGTTGTGGGGAGGGGAGGGGAAGGGAAAGGAGTTTGTAAGCCGCTCTGAGACACCATTGGGTAGTGAAGGGCCGGGTATAAATCCAATCTTCTTCTTCTTGTGGGGAGGGGAAGGGAAGGGAAAGGTGATTGCAAGCTGCTCTGAGACTCCGAGTTAAGGGCTGGGGTATAAATCCAATCTCCTCCTCCTCCTCTTCTGGTTAAGTGCGCGGACTCTAATCTGGGAGAACTGGGTTTGATTCCCCACTCCTCCACTTTCACCTGGCTGGATGACCTTGGGCAAGCCGTAGCTCTGACAAGAGTTGTCCTTGGAAAAGAGCAGTTTCTGTCAGAGCTCTCTCAGCCCCACCGACCTCACAGGGTGTCTATTGTGAGGAGGGGAAGGGAAAGGAGTTCGGAAGCCACTCTGAGACTCCTTGGGGTAGTGAAGGGCGGGGCATGAATCCAATCTCTTCCTCTTATGGGGAGGGGAAGGGAAGGGAAAGGAGATTGCAAGCCGCTCTGAGACTCCAAGTTAAGGGCTGGGGCATAAATCCAATCTCCTCCTCCTCCTCTTCTGGTTAAGTGCGCGGACTCTAATCTGGG
>NW_015175070.1:7368-9208 GCF_001447785.1 Gekko japonicus | reverse complement strand
CTTCTCCTTCTCCTCCTTCTTCTCCTTCTCCTTCTTCTCCTTCTCCTTCTTCTTTTTCTCCTTCTTTTTTCTCCTTCTTCTCCTTCTCCTTCTCCTTCTCCTTCTCCTTCTTCTCCTTCTTCTCCTTCTCCTCCTTCTCCTCCTTCTCCTCCTTCTCCTCCTTCTCCTCCTCCTTCTCCTTCTTCTTCTTCTTCCTGAGACCTGGGCAACAATCAGAGAGGGATTGGGCGGAGGGATTTCCAGCTCAGTCTTTTCGACATGCCTCGAACGAAGCCCTGCGTTTCAAAGGCTGCAGTGTCCGCAGTGGGGAAATGCCTGGCCAGCAGGCACGCACGTGTGGTAGTGGTGGCAGCCGGTAGCCTACATGGTAGCCAAAGGAAATCCATGCCTCTTAGCCCGGGGGACTGCACGGAAAGGCTGCTCCGCCCCATATACTTCGAACTCGAGGGCATCTAGTGAAGTTGATGGGCCGTAGGTTCAGGACAAGCAAAAGGAAATATTTCTTTGCACTGAGAGTGAATTCCCTGCCAGAGGATGCAGCCATGGCCGTAGGCAGGGGTCGTTTCGTAGAAAAAGAGCTAGGGGAACTCATTAGCATAACTCATTAGCATATGCCACACCCCCTGACATCACTGGAAGTGTGTCATAAGGCCACACCCCCTGACATCACCGGAAGTGTGTCATAAGGCCACACACCCCGCCCCCAATGGTCCCAGCCGGGGGGAGTGCAAGGATGCCCCGCAAAGGCCCTCCCTGGCCCCAGGCAGGCAGGGGTGGGGAGAGGCAGGGAGGAAGCAACTTACCCTCCCTCTTCTTCTGCCTCCTCCTGGCTGAATAAGGGCCGGAAGCGGGGCGGCCGGAAGCAGGGGGTGGGGCTTCGTCATGTGCCCCACCCCCCGTACCTCACCCGGGGGAACTGCGATCCCCCGCGATCCCCCCCGAAATGACCTCTGGCCGTAGGCATAGACAACTTTAAAGGGGTGACATAGATTCATGGGGGAGAGGTCTGTCAATGTCTACTAGCCATGGTGACTAGAGGGAACCTCCACGTTCAGAGGCACCAAACCTCTGAATCCCAGAGCCAGGAAGCAAGGTCAGGGGAAGGCCTCGCCCCCTGGGCCCTGTTGTTGGCCCTCCAGAGGAGCTGGTTGGCCACTGTGTGAGACGGGAGGCTGGACCAAATGGAGCGCTGGCCTGATCCACCAGGGCTCTTGTTATGTTCTTACGGGAACTGGGAATGTTCAGCCTGGAGATGAGGAGGGCGAGGGAGGATATAATTATTCTTTTTAAGTATTCGAAGGGCTGTCGCTTAGAGGAGGGCGGGCTGCTGTTTCAGTTGGTCGTGGAGAACAGGACTTGTAATTAATGGGTTTAAATTGTGAGTGGGGAGATATCGGCAGTCTCTTAGGAAGAACATTTAACAGTAAGGGCAGTTCAGAGGTGGAATCCTCTGCCAGGGGGTGTGGGTTCCCCCCGCCCCCCCCCCCCGTGGAGTGTTTAAGCAGAGGTCGAATGATTATTCGTCCGGGACGCTTTAGGTCATCCTGCATGATGCAGGGGGTTGGACCGTAGGGCCTTTAAGCGCCTTCCAACTTTTTAATTCTGCGATTAACTCTATGATCATCTCCCGTTGCTGGAAGGTGTATGCCACAGGGGTCATTTCGTAGAAAAAGAGGTGCAGGCGTTCATTAGCATAACTCATTAGCATAACTCATTTGCATATGCCACACACCCTGACGTCACCGGAAGTGTGTCAGAAGGCAACACCCACCGCTCAGGCTCCACTGGACTGTTTTGGATTGCTAGCTATTGGGGGGGGGACGTGCAGATCTGTCCTAGC
>NW_015175070.1:4402-7110 GCF_001447785.1 Gekko japonicus | reverse complement strand
TGGACTGTTTTGGTTCTCGGGATGTGGGGGGGGGGTTGGAACGTGCAGCTCTGCCCTCACAGAGGAGGGAGAGCTTGTACCTGAATAAAACTTGGTCTTAAAGGTACCACTGGACTGTTTTGGATTGCTAGCTATGGGAAGGGGGAACGTGCAGATCTGCCCTCACAGAGGAAGGAGAGCTTGAACCTGAAGGCGGGATGGGGGGGGCTCTGCAACTTCTTGGCTGCTTCTTGTCCCTCGTGGCCCGACTGAGGGCTGCTGGGAGCAGGGGGCAGGGCTTGTTGCATGTGCCCGCCCCCTGAGCTCCTTACTGCCGGACCACCGCTCCTGTGTGCTCCCGCAGGAAATGACCCCGGCATGCCATGTCTGAAGGACCGCCTCTCCCCACATGTGCCCTGAAGAGCCTTGCACTCGCTGAATTAACACCTACTGGTTACCTCCGGCCCATAGGATGTCCACCGAGCCTCTACCAGGGCCAGGGCTTTCTCCCACTGGAGATCAGGGCCTTGTGGGACCTTTTTATCATTCCACAGGGCCTGTAAAGCGTAGCTGTTCCGCCAGACCTTTGGGTGACGCAGCGGGCGTCCATCTCAGTTGGCCTCCCTGCTCTCATTCCCAATTTGCTGAAGTATCTACAGATTCCATCTATGTGGCCTGAACAGGTTTTTTAAAACAATGTAATTACTTAAAATTTGAATTTTATTGGTCCCAATTATTTTAATGCAATGCAATTTTATCGTAACGAGTCTCTGACTCCGTTTTGTCGTCATTGCCCTGAGCTTGACTTGGGGAGAGTGGAATAAAAATATGAATGAATGAATGAATGACTGAATGAATGACTGAATGAATGACTGAATGAATGACTGAATGAATGACTGAATGAATGAATGAATGAAATGAAATGAATGAAATGCCTTGATGCCCAGCTTGGGGGTTTCCTGGAGTCACTGTGTTGGCCTGGAAGGACCTTTTTGGTCTGATCCAGCATTAAATTGTGGAGGTGAGCTCAAGCCATCTTGTTTCCACATGGTGCTCAACCGCATGAATGCACACAAAGCTGCCGTATACTGAATCAGATCCTCGGTCTGTCAAGGTGAATATCGTCTCTTCAAACTGGCAGCGGCTATCCGATATCTTGGGCAGAGATCTTCCACATCACCTGTTGCCCTGGAGATGCCAGGGATTGAACCTGGGACCTTTTGCATGCCAAGCGGATACTCTACCAATGAGCCACTGAGCCACTCACCTACTGCCTGGTCCTTTTAGCTGGAGATGTGGGCATTGAACCTGGGACCTTTTGCATGCCAAGCAGATGCTTTACCAATGAAAAAGAAGAAGAGATTGAATTTATACCCCGCCCTTCACTACCCAAAGGAGTCTCAGAGCGGCTTACAGACTCCTTTCCCTTCCCCTCCCCTCCCCACAACAAACACCCTGTGGGGGAGGCGGGGCTGAGAGAGCTCTGATAGAAACTGCTCTTTTTCAAGGACAGCTCTTATCAGAACTATGGCTTGCCCAAGATCATCCAGCAGGTGCAAGTGGAGGAGTGGGGAATCGAACCCGGTTCTCCCAGATTAGAGTCCGCACACTTAACCACTACACCAAACTGGCTCTCCACCATTGAGGTCTTTCCCATCATCTACTGCCTGGTCCTTTTAGCTGGAGATGCTGGGGAGTGAACCTGGGACCTTCTGCATGCCAAGCAGATGCTCTACCAATGAGCCACTGAGCTCTTTCACATCACTGGGTCCCTGGGTCCTTTTAGCTAGAGATTCTGGGGATTGAACCTGGGACCTTCTGCATGCCAAGCAGATGCTCTACCAACAAGCCACTGAGCTCTTTCACATCACCGACTGTTTGTTCCTTTTAGCTGGAGATGCTGGGGATTGAGCCTGGGACCTTCTGCATGCCAAGCAGATGCTTTACCAATGAACCACTGAGGTTGTTCACATCACCTACGGCATGGTCCTTTTAGCTGGAGATGCCGGGGATTGAGCCTGGGACCCTCTGCATGCCAAGCGGAGGCTCTACCACTGAGCCACAGCCCCTCTTTACAGCTCTCCAGGGTCTCAGGCGGAGGTCTTTCCCATCACCTCCTGCCTGGTCCTTTAAAGAGGCCCAATCCTGCACCCGCTGTTGCCTCTTAGCACTGGCATTCATTCATCTAGTCCCAACACAGGGAAAAAAGAGTTGACGGTGGAACCTCCAGTTGCCTGACTGAGGCCAACTTTGAGAGGACCCCTTAAAAAGAATGGGCGCAACATCTGGCCACTGTCTCTAGGGACGACCCAGAGAGGAGACCCATCCGGCATCACCCCAGGGAATGTGGGACGCCCTTCCGTCTCAGAGGGTCTCAGCCCGAGTCCCCGTTTTGTGCTTCCGTCCAGAAGGAAGCAACCATCCGCAGTCGCCATGGCAATAGCAGAGAGCGGGCTTGGTGGGGTTACCATAGAGATGGGAGGCGGCCTTGAAAGGTAGGGTCACCGGAGGGCACAACCATGTTCTCTGGTTGCCATGGAGACACGAGGAAGCCTTGGAAAGGAAGAGACAACAGGTACCTGTTCCAGGGAGAGAACAGAATCAGAAAGCGTCCTTTGGGTTCTCTTTGGGCTTGCGTGGGGGAAGAGACAAAGCCTGAAACCATGAAGTTGGAAGACGTGGGCATGGGATTGTCACCAGCTGGCTGGAGGTGCTTTGCTTTGCCATGC
>NW_015175070.1:0-4157 GCF_001447785.1 Gekko japonicus | reverse complement strand
AATGAAGTCCAGGGTTGCTACGCAGAGGCAGGCAATGGCAAACTACCTCCTTATATCTTTTGCCCTGACCTAGATGGCCCAGGCTAGCTTGTTCTTGTCACATCTAGGAAGCTAAGCAGGGTCGGCCCTGGTTAGACCTTGGATGGGAGACCACCAATGAAGTCCAGGGTTGCTAGGCAGAGGCAGGCAATGGCAAACTACCTCCTTATATCTTTTGCCCTGACCTAGATGGCCCAGGCTAGCTTGTTCTTGTCACATCTAGGAAGCTAAGCAGGGTCGGCCCTGGTTAGACCTTGGATGGGAGACCACCAATGAAGTCCAGGGTTGCTAGGCAGAGGCAGGCAATGGCAAAACACCTCCTTATATCTTTTGCCCTGACCTAGATGGCCCAGGCTAGCTTGTTCTTGTCACATCTAGGAAGCTAAGCAGGGTCGGCTAAGCAGGGTCGGCTTGATGGGAGACCACCAAGGAAGTCCAGGGTTGCTACGCAGAGGCAGGCAGTGGCAAACCCACCTCTGTATGTCTTTTGCCCAAAACTGATCTCATTGGATCTTGGAAGCTCATTAGGAAGTGGTCCTGGCTAGTAATTGGCTAGGAGACCAGTGAGGAAGTCCAGGGTTGCTACGCAGAGGCAGGCAATGGCAAACCCACCTGTGGTCGTCTCTTGCCTTAAAAACCCTACAGGGTCACCAAGAATCACATGTGAGTCCAGTGTTCCCTCTAAGCTGAGTTAGTGTGAGCTAGCTCACAGTTTTTGAGCCTCCGGCTCACACATTTTTGACTCGGCCCAGGGAGGATGGGGCTCCAGAGCAAACTAGTTTATCTAGCAGCCA
Source organism: Gekko japonicus (assembly GCF_001447785.1). Classification (NCBI taxonomy): domain Eukaryota; kingdom Metazoa; phylum Chordata; class Lepidosauria; order Squamata; family Gekkonidae; genus Gekko; species Gekko japonicus. The sequence continues at coordinate 3,324 of NW_015175070.1, read as the reverse complement.
AATCTCTCGCTCACCACTTTAATGCCAGTAGCTCACAAAGTAGGATTTTTGCTCACAAGACCCCACAGCTTAGAGGGAACATGATGTGACTCGATAGTACTTTCCACCATCACCATTAAACCAGACATGATGCTGTCTGGTCTTCAAAATTGAATTGCACAAAAGCCTTCTTTTTTTTCTTTTTCTTTTTAAAAAAACCTTTTGGAGAATGGAGATTTGCTTCACGGCTGCTGAAAGAGAGAAACTTTTATGCAGCCTCCAAAACGCACGATGAAGAGACGGTTTGACCAAAGCAAACACCCAAAAAAGGGGCTTTGAGAGAACCTGTGAAGAGGGTGCAGTGAAGTGCATCTTCTGACTATGGAGGACTTTATAGCTAAGAAGCAGACCTGTTCTAACGCTAGCACCAAACATCCATGTGATCGCAATGCTAGGCGATCTCCAGGCCCGACCTGGAGGGTGGCAAGCAGTGTTCCCTCCAAGCTGAGTTAGTGTGAGACAGCTCACAATTTTTTAGCCTCCGGCTCACACGTTTTTTTGTCTTAGGAAGGAGGGCTCCAGAAAAGCAAACTAATTTAGGCAGCAGCCAAATCGCTCGCTCGCAACTTTAAGGCTGGTAGCTCTCAAAGCAGAATTTTTGCTCGCAGGACTCAAGAAATTAGAGGGACTATCCCCCTAATAAAACCCATTGTATACAGGTTTACAGACGCTCTAGGATGGCCCTCAGTTTGCAAGGCCGAAGAACGACTGTTAATGAGAGGACATTTTGGAGGACATGTATTCATAGGGTCGCCGTAAGTCAGAAAGTGACTTAGCGGTTAACACACAGTCTCACGCAGGACTGGTTTCAGAGGGATTCTCCTATCGAAGTCCTTGGTCCCCAAAAGGCTTGAAGATGCTAATGAACGTGTCCGACCACAATTTTTGTTGTTGTTGTTGGATGAGGAAAGTTAAGCAGTTACGCTGTGATCTGAAAGTTTTCGTGGACTACTCCCCAAACTGAAATCTGCAGATATTTCATTTACTGGAATCTATATTAGTATAGTATATTAGTATAGGAGCTGCGGTGGCTCAAGTGGTTAAGACGCTGAACTGCAGGCTGTGGAAGGTCGGTAGTTCAGCAGTTCGAGACCCGAGTGTGCCGCATGACGGAGTGAGCTCCCGTCTCTAGTTCCAGCTCCTGCCAACCTAGCAGTTCGAAAGCAAGAAATTGCAAGTAGATAAATAGGTACCACTTCGGTGGGAAGGGAACAGCGTTCTGTGCGCCTTGGTGTTTAGTCATGCCGGCCACATGACCACGCAAACGTCTTCGGACAGCGCTGGCTCTTCGGCTTGGAAATGGAGATGAGCACCGCAACCCCAGAGTCAGATTCGACTGGCTTTCGAGCAAGGGAGCCTTTACCTTTATATTAGTATACATAGATATATGGGAGAGGGTTATGATCCAATCCCCCTCCCTGGCAGCAATTTTATGCTGGTACCCGCTGTCATTTCCCCAAATTCTAAAAGTGCCCACAGACTTAACAAGGTTAAAATGCTTTTAAGAGAAGAAGAAGAGATTGGATTTATACCCCACCCTTCACTACCCAAGGGAGTCTCAGAGCGGCTTACAAACACCTTTCCCTTCCCCTCCCCACAACAGACACCCTGTGAGGTAGGCGGGGCCGAGAGAGCTCTTGACAGAAACGGCTCTTTTTCAAGAACAGCTCTTATCAGAACTCTGGCTTGCCCAAGGTCATCCAGCCAGGTGCGAGTGGAGGAGAGGGGAATCAAACCCGGTTCTACCAGATTAGAGTCCGCGTACTTAACCACTACACCAAACTGGCTCTCAATGTTGGGGAAACTCCCTCCCACCAGAGAACTGGGCTGGGTGGATTCCAATTTTGGGCGAGATTAATTCTTGCCCAACCTCAACTATGCTCTACACCAAGGGTGTCAAACATAAGGCCCGAGGGCCAGAACTGGCCCGTCCAGAGTTCTTACGCGGCCCGCGAGCAACTAGTGCAGGGGAGGGAACAGGAGACTGCTCAGAGGGTAGTGGGTGGAGCCACTCCAACTGTGGTTTTAACATGGCAGAACAACCTCGTCGGCAGCAGTGAAGCGGTGTGGGAGTGTCTGCCCAATGCCGCACCGCTGGCTCTCCAGTCTGCCCATATGGGGTTTTCCTTTGCATCCCCCTCCCAAGGCATGGGGCCTTGCAGTGACACCAACTCGGAGCTTACCAGCTGCTGTCCTTTATACAGTTTATATCGCCAGTATTTGGCATTTATGTTGTTGAAGGCTTTCACGACCGGAGTTCATTACTTGTTGTAGATTTATCTGGGCTGTATGGCTGTAGTCCTGGCGTTGACGTTTCATCCCTTGGCACAGAGAGTCCTCCATCTTTCTGTGCCATACCTCTGAGGATGCCAGTCACAGCTGCTGGCGAAACGTCAGGCCCTACAACACCAAGACCACGGCCAGACAACCCGGAAAATCTACAGCAGCTAATTTGGCATGATGTTTACGGCACACATGGCCCAGCCCAACGAAGCGACATTTATGTCAGATCTGGCCCTCGTGATAAATGAGTTCGACACCTTGTGCTCTACACCAGCTAAAAAGAATTTCTATTTTCACATGAGCAGAAGCCGCGGCGCTAGCAACAGCCCCATCTCTGTTAGATTTGGCTCCATTAGGCTGCTTTCTAAAGGCATTTTTTCCTGATTCCCCCCCCCCGAAAAGTCGATTTAGCATCACGCAAACAAAAAAAGCGAGAAAGCATGCAATTATTATTTTGATGGGAAATCTACCAAATTGCCTTTTAAAGGTTTCTCTCCCCCCCCTCTTTTAATTCAACCCCCCCTCTTTTGGCACCGCATATTAAAGCGGCAATTATGTAACTTCCAAAAAATTACTTGAAAGAGATGACTCATTACAGCATGTACAGAAAAAGTCACCAGGTATTTTTAGATGGCGCACAATACTCTGGGTGTGTGCACGTTAACCTGTCTATAGTAAGAGAAGAAGAAGAAGAAGAGATTGGATTTATACCTTGCCCTTCACTACCCGAAGGAGTCTCAGAGCGGCTTACAATCTCCTTTCACTTCCCCTCCCCACAACAAAAAACCCTGTGAGGTCGGTGGGCCTGAGAGAGCTCTCTCTCAAGAACAGCTCTGAGAGAACTGTGACAGACCCAAGGTCACACCAGCAGCTGCATGTGGAGAGTGGGGAATCTTACCTTTTGCCCGCCTGGAGATCAAGGGCCCCACAGCCGCTGCTTCTCTTGGCACCCGTGCCAAGAAGTGCAGTGGGCCGGCAAGAAGAGATCATTCTAGAATGGAG
>NW_015175069.1:14623-21522 GCF_001447785.1 Gekko japonicus | reverse complement strand
AGGAGATGTTGCGTCCCCGGCCGTAGTGCTTGCAGCAATTGTGAGCGAGCAATTTGGCTCCTGCATCAATTAGTTTGCTCTGGAGCAGTGTTCCCTCTCAGCTGAGTTAGTGTGAGCTAGCTCACAGCTTTTTAGCCTCCGCCTCACACATTTTTGTCTCAGCTCAAGGAGGAGGGCTCCAGTGCATACTAATTTATGCAGTCACCAAATTGCTCACTCACAACCTTAATGCCAATAGCTCACAAAGTAGAATTTTTGCTCACAAGACTCTACAGCTTAGAGGGAACATTGCTCTGGAGCCCCATCCTTCCTGAGCCGAGACAAAAATGTGTGAGCCAGAGGCTGAAAAACGGGGAGCTGGCTCACACTAACTCAGCTTGGAGAGAACACTGGGACTGACTCGGGCAGTTTTGGGCTGGAGAGATTGAGATGGTCCTGACCTTTACTTCTTCCGTCTCTGTCTCTATCACGGTCACCCACCTCCTGGTGGTACCTGGAGAACCTCCTCTGTTCCACTTGACCTCCAGATGACCAAGGTCAGCTTCCCTGGCGGAAATGGCTGCTTTGGAGGGTGGACTCTGGTGTCCCATCTGGGATGGGGGTCCCTCCCCTGTCCCAACCCTACTCTCCAGCCAATGCTCCCTCTAAGCTGTGGAGACCTGTGAGCAAAACCTTGTGAGCTACTTGCATTAAAGTTGTGAGCGAGCCATTTGGCTCCTGCATCAACGAGTTTGCTCCAGAGCCATCCTTCCTGAGCTAAGTAAGCCCTGGATCTCAGTTGGCCTCTTGTGGCTCGGGACTTGTGTAGTGAATGGTGAGGGGCCAGCAGGTTGCGCGGAAGTCCTGGCTGCTGTGGTTGGCACACCCTTTCCGTCCACGCGGGCACACGACCACCTTAAATGGGCAGCCAAGTTCTCGCGGCTCTGCAGAGCCCTGCTGGAAGCCCTCCCTGGTCCGCTTTGGGGTTGTCCTGCTGTTGTGATCTCTGCCGTCTTACGAGCTGCTCCCGCTGGATCCTCGGGCGGAATCTGGGCCTGGCGGCCTGTGCCGACGATTGATGCGGCCGCCCTCGTTGCCCCGGCACTGGTCCTCTTCCGGTCGCTGCTAACGAGCAGGTCTGGAGGGTAACCACAACGGAAGGACGTCTCTCTGGGAAGTGTCTTAGTGGCGGCCCTGGAGGTTACGCCAGCTGCTTCCAAACAAACATCTCTCCCGCTCTTGGCGAAAAAAGCCGTCTGGAGAGACGGCATTCGGAGGGGGCGGGCTGGAGGACAGGCTCAGCCAAGGAGCGGGAGAATACAGGGCTTCTTGGTCACACAGGGAAGCCAGGATTGGGCCCGTCTCTGCTTGGGAGCAGGAGAGCTGTGTCGGATTGCGCCAAGTCAATCAGAGCCCGGTGGGACTCAGGTTCGAACTGATCGCTGGCGTGCAGACGTGAGAAATGTGGGTGAACTCTTTGGCGCTTTCCCTTGCTGTTCTGTAGCGTCCGTCCTTGGTGGCTTGCACATGCAGCTGCTGGTGTGACCTTGGGTCAGTCACAAGTTCTCTCAGAGCTGTTATCTCAAGGGCAGTTCTCGGGAGAGCTCTCTTAGCCCTGCCTACCTCATAGGGTGTCTGTTGTGGGGAGGGGGAGGGAAAGGAGTTTGTAAGAACATAAGAACATAAGAGATGCCAATGTTGGATCAGGCCAAAGGCCCATCCAGTCCAACACTCTGTATCACACAGTGGCCATAAATACCAGTGCCATCAGGAGGTCCACCAGTGGGGCCAGGACATTAGAAGCCCTCCCACTGTTGGCCCTCCCAAGCACCAAGATGACAGAGCATCACTTGCCCCAGAGTCCCTATCTATACCTTGTGGCTAATAGCCACTGATGGACCTCTGCTCCATATGCTTATCTAATTCCCTTTTGAAGCCGTCCATGCTTGTAGGCGCCACTCTGAGACTCCTTTGGGTAGTGAAGGTGGGGGTATAAATCCAATCTCCACCTCCTCCTCCTCCTCCTCCTCCTTCCAACAAGAGTTTCAGGGTACAACCTTTCAAGAGGCAAAGCTCCTGTCGAGCTCTGGGCCTTTTTTAATCTCAATCAGGAGGTGGGAGGGCTGTTCCTGGGCCAATGGCTCTCCTAGAGCAATGGGCACCTTGTGAAGGCGATGGGGGGGGGAGAAGTAAGCCGTTCTAGGAGTAAGGGAGCCTCCTGTTGTAATTCAGGGGGAACGGAGGTTTTGCTCTCTGAGCATCCCTTTCAATCCACTCCTCTGAGTTTCTCGCCTTGGTTCAGCCGTGAAATGCAGACCACCCCCACCCCCACCCCCTGCCTAACAGCATCAGTACGATGGTCATATCCAAAGATCTCTGGAGATTATCAAATGTAGTTATTTTTGGTGATCGGATTAGGTGATATTAAAGATATCAGAGACAAGAGGAGGGTTCCGTTTGGATTTTGACACCGATGATTTATGGACGTCCGCTTGCATTCCCGTTCTTTCTGCGCATGCAGCATTTTTGGAACGAGTCGGGGCTTGGGGGAGGTGGGCTTTTTACACAGTGGGGCTGGGCTTTGCTGTCTACTCGTGAGTTCAATGTTTCTGCAGATCAGCTCTTCGCATGGCTGAACCTTTTCCCTCCTGTTCTTAAGTGACGGTTGTAACACATCCTGGATTCTGGTTTTAAGACTCTGCGTCTCACCAGCGAGGGCTTTCCCCTCGCACCTGAAGCATCTCTCTTCCCCTGTCCTTTGCCCCTCTGAACAGCCATCCCGAGAAAATATTTCTGGGTAACGGGAAAGGTGGCTTAGTGGCCTGTTGCTCCTAACATGAAGGCATTGTGTCTCAGCTTTCCCATTCATCGACATGGTTGTTTCCCACCTTTGCGCACCAATCTCTTGTAGAGCTGAAGTAAAGGTAAAGGTCTCCCTTGCTCGAAAGCCAGTCGAATCCGACTCTAGGGATGCGGTGCTCATCTCCGTTTCCGAGCCGAAGAGCCAGCGCTGTCCAAAGACGTTTCCGTGGTCATGTGGCCGGCATGACTAGACGCTGAGGCGCACGGAACGCTGTTACCTTCCCACCGAAGCCGTCCCTATTTATCTACTTCAAATTTCTTGCTTTTGAACTGCTAGGTTGGCAGGAGCTGGGGCCAGAGACGGGAGCTCAATCCGTCATGTGGCACTCGGGTCTCGAACTGCTGAACTACCAACCTTCCGTTCTACAGTTCAGCGTCTTAACCACTTGAGCCACTGCAACCCTTGTAGTAGCAAGGTAAAGGTAAAGGTTCCCTTGCTCGAAAGCCAGTCGAATCTGACTCTAGGGTTGCGGTGCTCATCTCCGTTTCTGAGCCGAAGAGCCAGCGCTGTCCGAAGACGTTTCCGTGGTCATGTGGCCGGCAGGACTAGATGCCGAGGCACACAGAACGCTGTTACCTTCCCACCGAAGCTGTCCCTATTTATCTACTTGCAATTTCTTGCTTTCGAACTGCTAGGTTGGCAGGAGCTGGGGCCAGAGACAGGAAAGGCCACGCCAAGCGCATCAAGCCCTCTTTAGATGACATCTTGGCCGTCCTTTCCACAGCTCATTCCGGCAGAAAGCTGTTAGGTATCGAGATTCAAAAATAGCAGAGTTAGATTAAAGCAGCCAGACACGTGTCTAGAAAAAGAAACGTGACTAAAGGTTAGGTAAAGGGCAGCGTTCCCCCTAAGCTGAGTTCGTGTGAGCGATCTCACAGTTTTTTAGCCTCCGGCTCACACATTTTTGTCTCCACTCAGGAAGGAGGGGGCTCCAGAGCAAACTAATTTATGCAGCAGCCAAGTCGCCGACTCACAACTTTAATGCCGGTAGCTCGCAAAGTAAAATTTTTGCTTACAAGATTCCACAGCGTAGAGAGCGCATTGGTAAAGGGTACTTGGAGAACAAAAAGTAAACGTAAGTCCAGGTGGGTAGCTGTTAAGTCCTGAGCTTAACAAAGAGTCAGAGAGTGATTTCAGCCAAAACTCAAGTTTATTCTTCCACACGATCACTTCTCCAACACGGTACAACATCTGATAGTCCGAACAGTTTGCCCATTGAAACTGCTCGGTATTTAAACATTCCCGGCTAATATAGCCACTCCTACTATCAGGTTGATCGCATAAGGACCAATCACACACGTTCCCGCTTCCAGCTTGCTTGAATGTGATTGGACGCATTTGTCTTGGACTTGAATCCCTGTCCAAGACGAAGCTTTACATTGCTTCCCAATGAGATGTTTTACGTTACATCTAATGCATTCATGGCAGCATCTGAATACATTACAGTAGCCGTGTTGGTCTGAAGTAGTAGAGCAAATTTAGAGTCTAGTCAGGCACCTTTAAGGCCAACAAAGGTTTCTTCATGGTATGAGCTTTCGTGTGCTAGCTTCCATTCCAATGTATTTGAAAAAGCAGGGCTATTTTGGGGCAGGAACGCACAGGAACGGAGTTCCGGCTGGCTTCAGAGCTGGCCACACCCACTACAGCCAAACCTCTGCATGTGTGGCTACAGAGGGAAGTCCTGGAGAGCGATCCTCCCCCCTGGTGACTCCAAGGCAGGCGGGCCAGGGGGGCCCTGGAAGGATCAGGGAGGCATTTAAATGCCTCCCCGTGCCTTCTGTGGTCTGTCCAAGGGCCGGCTTGCCCGGGCTCCCTGCAGCTGCGGGGCACCTGGGCAAACCAAAGGAAAGGCACAGGGTGTGGCCTAATATGCGAATGAGTTTCTGCTGTTGGGTGTGGCCTATTATGCTAATGCGTTCCTGCTGGGCTTTTTCTACAAAAAAAGATCTGTGAAAAAGTGTGTGTGCCCATGAAAGCTCGTACCTTGAATGAAACTTTGTCGGTCTTAAAGGTGCCACTCGACTCAAACCTCGAAGAGAAGGGAGGAACTGGGTGTCCACAAAGACACGTGATACAGTTGGACGTGGTTTGGGTTGGAGGCAAGGGCCCTGGCCTGGATAGGCCCGGCTTCGTCAGATCTTGGAAGCTCAGCAGGGTCGGCCCTGGCTAATATTTGAATGGGAGACCTCCAAGGAGTACCAGGGTCGTGCTGCTGAGGCAAGCGGTGGCAAACCACCTCTGTACATCTCTCGCCTCGAAAACCCTACGGAGTGGCCATCAATCCCCTGTGCCTTGACATTCCACCCCCACCCAGGGCTCAGCAGGGTTGCACTCGAGGAAAAAGGAGAGGGAAGAAGAAGAGGAGGTTGGATTTATACCCCGCCCTTCACTACCCAAAACAGGGCTATTTTTGGGCAGGAACGCACAGGAACGGAGTTCCGGCTGGCTCCCAAGTTGGCCACACCCAGCAGGAACTCATTAGCATAATAGGCCACACCCAACAGCAGAGACTCATTAGGATTGGCTACATTAGAGGTGTGTGGCCTAACATGCAAAGGAGTTCCTGCTACAAAAAAGCCCTGGGTTTTGACAACAAACAAGGTAAACAGAATAACAAGTAAAAGGTGGGTGTGGCTGGATGAGCACACTTCTGGTAACATGGGGGTGTGGCCTAATGTGCCAATGAGCTGTGCTGTCAGGGCTGTGGCCTAATATGCTAATAGGTTTCTGCTGTTGGTGTGGCCTATTATGCTAATGAGTTCCTGCTGGGCTTTTTCTACAAAAAAAGCCCTGCCCAAAGGTGTCTCAGAGTGGCTTAAAAAATTCTCTCCCTCCCCCTCCCCACAACAGACACCCTGGGAGGTGGGTGGGGCTGAAAGAACTCTGACACAAACTGCTCTTTCTCAAGGACAGCTGTGCCAGAGCTTGTGACTGACCCAAGGTCACACCAGCAGGTGCAAGTGGAGGCGTGGGGAATCAAACCCGGTTCTCCCAGATTAGAGTCCGCGCACTTAACCACGACACCCAATTGGGTAGCCGGCTGCGCAGGGAACACCGGGACCTGTGCTGCTAAAGATGCTTTCCGAGCCATCTGGCGCTCTGCATTGGGAAGCCGGATCTGTTTCCTCTCCTGCACCAGAGATGCATCATGCATGACTCGGCGGTTCCCTCTTCCGGATGTCCCCGCAACCGCCCCCCCCCACAAGCCAGCGCCTCTTCCACCGAGCATCCGACACCGAGCGTTTCTCTCCCTTAGGAACAGCCCCAGGGTCTGGATCGGGAACCCTGCGAGGCCGGATGTTCATTAGCCGTATAACAAGGTTTGCGGATTAAACTCTCCGGCTGGAGGATCTGCCGCTGGTTCTCTGAGCAGAGATACCATCTTAACAGCCCCCGAGTGGCAGGAAGTTGTCACCGGAGCCGAAGTAAACACTTGGGCTGTGCCACAGTGCCAGACGCCGTTCAGCACGGTGGGTGTTGGCCATCTCTTCCCCTGCTCTTAGCCACAGGGCTGTTCTGGAGGCTTTGGTCCTGGGCTTACCCCATGGCCTGGGGGGGGGAACACCCCAACCCCCTGCCTACCCACTTGTGTTGCCAACCTCCAGGTGGGGCCTGGAGATCTCCCAGTATTGCAACCGATCTCCAGATGATGTCGATTAGTTCACCTGGAGAAAATGGCTGTTTTGGAGATTGGAGTCTGTGGCATTCTACTCTGCAGAAACCCCGCCCTCCCCCCCCATACCCCCACCCCCTACAACCTCCAGGTATTTTCCAAGCAGGAGTTGGTAACCCGGCCACCAGCCTTGCATTTCCAAGCTACGAGGGCTAGAAAGGTGAAATTCCCAAGATACTCCTTTAACTAGTTTAGTGTGGTCGTTTGGGGGAGGGCAAGGAGCCGTTCCCGTTGGCAGCAGAGGAGAGGACCCGAAGCAACGGGTGTAAATTTCATGCAGAAAGGGTATCGGCTGGAGATTAGGGAAAACCTTTTCACGGTCAGAGTGGCTCAGAGGTGGAATCAGCTGCCCAGGGAGGTGGTGAGCAGTGTTCCCTCTAAGCT
>NW_015175069.1:10187-14041 GCF_001447785.1 Gekko japonicus | reverse complement strand
AATGTGCTAATGAGCTGTGCTGTCAGGGGTGTGGCCTAATATGCTAATGAGTCTCTGCTGTTGGGAGTGGCCTATTATGCTAATGAGTTCCTGCTGGGCTTTTTCTACAAAAAGAGCCCTGCATTTTACTAAGGACTGTTGCTTTCTTTTGTTGGTCTAATTTTTTTTAGCTTATGTATTTATTGTCTATCTCTGTTGCAAGCGGCTCTGAGCCAGAAATTTAATAAATAAATAAAATAATTTGGATATGTTGTCGAAGGCTTTCACGGCCGGAGCTCGTTAGTTGTAGATTTTTCCGGGCTGTATGGCCGTGGTCTTGGCATGACTGGCATTCTCAGAGGTATAACACAGAAAGATGGAGTGCTCTCTGTGTCAGAAGAAAAATGGTAGGCAGGTAATTTATATCTACTCAGGAAGGTGGGGTAGGGCTGAGTCATTATCTTGTCGGAGTTCCCCAGGCTGTGAACATGCTAATGGAGGCGCTTTCCTGAGGAGGTTCTTTTGCATGTGGATTGGCTGTTGACATTCTAATCTCATCTGTAGTGCTATTGTAAGATGTGCAGTATTTTGTGTTTGGCGAAACACCAGGTCCTACAACACCAAGACCCACGGCCATACAGCTCGGAAGATCTACAACAACTAATAAAAATACGTTGGCTTAGCTAACCAGGCAGGTCTGCCTAGATGCTGCTGTGATGTGATTATATCTTGACCGGTGTGCGTGCATGGAGGCTTCTCTTGCCTGCCCTGCTGCAGAAAAGGAATGGGCGTCATCCGAACGGGTTCTCCTGGATCCAGACTCCCTTTGCCCCAACAGTGGACGGGAGGGAGCCGCGAACGCAGAGCTGCCGGCCGAGTTCAGCCCAGTGCCTGCGTTGGATTTCAGGCTCTCTCTGGGCTTGCAGTCGAGTTTCTGTTTCAGAGCTTAATTATTAAGCAAGCCATGAAATATAGATGTCCGCTTCACACCTCGCGGCCTTTCAGAGGCGCCCGGGCGCACGCTGTTCTCCTGTGGCCGGCACAAGGAGATAATTAGGCTTCTGAGTGATGGGAGGCACACCAAAACAAGGCAGCTGTTGCACCCCACCCCAACATCCAACATCGGGGGCATCGGATCCAGCCCCACCGTTGCTCCGTCTGGATTGCCCACCGGGGCTCCTCCGGCATATCTGCTCTGGAAACGGCCACCAATTGATCGGGCACCTTTGGCCTTTTCGGGGAATCGAAAGGCACACTGGTTCCTCCATCCATAATGTGGATTGCTGTAAAAGGAAGCCAGTTTGGTGTAGTGGGCAGTTCTGGAAAGAGCGCTCTCATCCCCACCTCCCTCACAGGGTGTCTGTTATGGGGAGGGGAAGAGAGTTTGTAAGCCACTCTGAGACTCTGAGTGAAGGGAAGAAGAAGAGAAGAAGAAGAGGAGATTGGATTTATACCCCACCCTTCACTACCCATGGGAGTCTCAGAGTGGCTTACAAACTCCTTTCCCTCCCCCTCCCCACAACAGACACACTGGGAGGTAGGTGAGGCTGAGAGAGCTCTTGACAGAAACGGCTCTTTTTCAAGAACAGCTCTTATCAGAACTACGGCTTGCCCAAGGTCATCCAGCAGGTGCAAGTGGAGGAGTAGGGAATCAAACCCGGTTCTCCCAGATTAGAGTCCGCACTCTTAGCCAGGACACCAAATGGGTTCTGGGAGGGCATGGGGGGTGCAATCCCACCATGCTACATGCCAAGGTGGGTGTGTGTCCTGCTGCTTTTATAATTTATTAAACATTTATATCCCGCCTTTCCTCTTGGTTCGATGCGGCTGACAGCAATTGTTAAAACGTCCCTGGTGAAAACCAAAGATAAAATAGCAAGCCCCCAAACACTTCCCTCCCTTTAAAAGACGCCTGCCTCCCCATTCCCTTGGGGCTTTGGGCCTCTCTCCTGCCATCGCCCCCCACCCGGCCCAGTTCGGAGAATTCTTCCTTTAGCCTCTCCCTCCTTCTCTCCTCGACACGAGAGCCAGAAATGCTTTTGCTCCATTACGCAGCACTACACCAAACTGGTATAAATCCAATCTACTCTTCTTCTTCTTCTTTTCCTCCTCCTCCTTTGGTGTAGTGGTTAAGTGTGCGGACTCTAATCTGGGAGAACCGGGTTTGATTCCCCACGCCTCCACTTGCACCTGCTGATGTGACCATGGGTCAGTCACAAGCTCTGGCACAGCTGTCCTTGAAAAAGAGCAGTTTGTGTCAGAGTTCTCTCAGCCCCACCCACCTCACAGGGTTGTGGGGAAGGGAAGGGAAAGGAGTTTGTAAGCCGCTCTGAGACTCCAAGTGAAGGGTGGGGCATAAATCCAATCTCTTCTCCTCCTCCTCCTCCTAAAAATAGGACCCAATTGCCAGGCATGGCCTGAGCAATTCTAAGCCGGATGTTTCCATTGCCTTGGTCAGGCCTCTTCCCGGAACTCCTAAAACTGGAGGCTGGAAGGCACCAAATGGGCACGTTGCAATTGGGGTCTCCCCCCCCCCCGTCTGACACTTTGTTCTGGAGATGTACTTTGCAAGGTCTATTGGTGTGCTTTCCAGCTGGTGCCGCAGGTTACTGTCTCACCCCTCTGGTTGCCAGGTCCAGGTTGGGAAATACCTGGAGATTTTGGGGCGGAGCCTGAGGAGGGCGGGGTTTAGGAAGGGGAGGGGCTTCAACGGGATAATACAATACCATAGAGTCTGCCTTCTGAAGCAGCCATTTTCTCCTACCTTCGGATTTTGCTGTTTTGGGAAGAAGATATCTTGACAAAGGTTTTCTTCTGAAATGGCTCATCTTATCGACTGCATTGTCGTTAGAGAAGAGATAAACAACCTTCATTGAGCCTTCTTAAAGTTTAGAAAAGAGAATAGTAGACTGAGGGGGGGCTCACTGGTCACCTTCATTAAAGGTAAAGGTTCCCTTGCTCGAAAGCCAGTCGAATCCGACTTTAGGGTTGCGGTGCTCATCTCCGTTTCAAAGCCGAAGAGCCAGCACTGTCCGAAGACGTTTCCGTGGTCTGTGGCCGGCATGACTAAACACCAAGGCACACGGAACGCTGTTACCTTCCCACCGAAGTGGTACCTATTTATCTACTTGCAATTTCTTGCTTTCGAACTGCTAGGTTGGCAGGAGCTCACTCCATCATGCGGCACCCAGGTCTCGAACTGCTGAACTAGCGACCTTCCACAGCCTGCAGTTCAGCGTCTTAACCACTTGAGCCACCGCAGCTCTGGTCACCTTCATTGCACTTTCTTTAAAACTCGTGCTCATTAGACGGTATTCTACTCAGTCACATTGTCTTATAGAGTTTGTCGTCCGCGCTGTGTTAAATATACTTGTAACCTCTTGTGGAATCTTTGTAAACACCAAAGAGACATGAATTTATAACCAAACTGATGGAAGCAGCAGAATGTGATAAATTAACTTTATTGATGAAAGGGTCTACAAACTATACATTTGAAAATACATGGAAGCGTTTTTATGACTGGTATAATAACAGCATAACAGATTGTAACCTCTTGTGGAATCTTTGTAAACACCAAAGAGACATGAATTTATAACCAAACTGATGGAAGCAGCAGAATGTGATAAATTAACTTTATTGATGAAAGGGTCTACAAACTATACATTTGAAAATACATGGAAGCGTTTTTATGACTGGTATATAAAGAATTATTTGTGCTAATGAAATAAGATTTTATTATTGTAAACTTACGAGGCAAACTATTTTAGGGACAAGCATGATTTACCCCCATTTATGTTTTGTGTTGTATTGGGTTTTTGTTGTATGTTTATATGTGTGTTTAGTTTCAAAAACAAATAAAATTCTGCCCCTTGAGG
>NW_015175069.1:927-7423 GCF_001447785.1 Gekko japonicus | reverse complement strand
CACCCATCCCCAGAGCATGGTGTGGATGCCGAGGCATTTGACCTGCTGAAGAGGTTGTGTGAAAGGCACATTGCTAAAGTTGGGGCTGCGCAGTGGCTGGCCGGCCTTCCGGGGCCACTCTTCAAAGTCTGTCGAGACCCTAACTTGCACTGGTGTCGGCCTACCCGTAGAACAGGGACTTTTGTTTCCAAGAGGACAGTTTCTGTTTTGGCTCAGAATCCTTGATTTCTTTACTGATGTGTGTGTTTTGTGATGCAAAGGGGTTATTCCCAGCAGGGGGTGGCTGTTTGTGTGTTGACTCTTTTAATGCTGCAGAGACCCTGGAGGCTCTTGAAACTGAATACCAAACCGGTGGCTAATTTAGAGAAGGGAGACTTGGGTCTAGGGCTCAGGGGACGGGCTGCTCTTAGCTCTGTTGCCTCCCTGACCAGAGGCAGCGTATTTTGGGATACTGAGGGCCACCTGGGATACAGGGAAGTATCCTGCCCGCCGATACCTTTCATGCGGGGGGAAACGGTCTGGAGCAAACGAAAGCCCAAATGGATGTGTCAGATTCAGATCCCAAAAATGGCAAGGGGGTGGGTGGGATGAGCTCAAGACCCCCCCCTCCCAGGCCCACTGCTTGAAATGAAAGGTGTGCAAAGAGGCAGGGGTCTTTGGTTGGGTCGTCTTGGGGGAGGGGAAGGAGCAAAGGGAATCTTCTTGCGTTTGGACCCCGATGCATCAGGCTCTGCCGTGGGGGGCGGAGCATGGCTGAGGGGCCCCACCCCGGAACTTGTGTAGCAGGGCTCTCCCTCTCTCTCCCCCCCATGTGGCTAATTTCTGGGTGGATCCAGAAATACAGAAAGGGCCACTCTGGGCTGGAATGGAACTTTGCACCCTTTCTACAACATGTCAACATTGGAACTGGAAATCTGGAAAAGGTTGCAGTGAGAATCCACGTTTTACGGCTGGGAGATAAAAAAAATGTCCGGATACCCCTGACGGAATGACTAAGCCGCCTAATTCAGGATGGTTCCCCCTCAGCTTCTGGAGCTGCAGCCCCCCCACACACTCACAATCGACAAAAAAACCCTACAAAAAGCCTGCCTGTTCCCCCCCCGCCCCCAGGCAATGCTCCCTCTAAGCTGTGGAGTCCTGTGAGCAAAAATTCTACTTTGCGAGCTACTGGGCATTAAGGTTGTGAGCCAGCAATTTGACTGCTGCACAAATTAGTCTGCTCTGGAGCCGTCCTTCCTGAGCTGAGACCAAAATGTGCGAGCCTGAGGCTAAAAAAACGGTGAGTGAGCTCACACTAGCTCAACTTAGAGGGAACACTGCCCCTAAGATGCGCCCAGAGCTGAATTTTAGCCGTCCCTTTGGGCCATCCGAGTGGTGATACCCCCCAGTAGAAACCCACCCTTGGTGGCCCCCCAGTGGCGGGTGTTCTTTGGGCCTGGCTGTCCCTTCGCCTTCCCCATGGCAACGGGCTAATTTCAGACGCTGCCTGGCGGGAGATGGGCTGGGAGGCAGGGCTCATCCTCTCTGTTCCCGCAGCCGCTATTTTTAGCCTCTCAGCAAGGAGCAGACCCAAATATGTGCCCTGGTTACCGGCCGCTCTTTGGGGGAGGGGAGCGTGGCAGCCGTCGGGCCCGCTTCTCTTCTTCCTTCTCTTCCCTCCAAACAAAAGGAAGTCCTCGGTCAACAAGAAGGATGTGAAATTGTGTGTGGGCGCATTTGGGTATCTGTACCACCAGGTAGGCCTCTGTGATACACAAATCGGTGCCCGCGTGCTCCCGTGGCCAAATGGGAAACACACAGTCAGAGTCCAATGAGTTAGATGAACATCTGTTTAATGCATTGAAGACAGGGAATACAGGGGGCTTGGGGGAGGGGAAGGTAAAGGAGTTTGTAAGCCGCTCTGAGACTCCAAGTGAAGGGCGGGGTAGAAATCCAATCTCTTCTTCTTCTTCTTATACCCCAAATGACATCACATATAGTTTACACATTAAAGAATCTCTAATTGGTTCCAAGCAGTTACCATCATACAGGCATCATTTGACTTTAAACCTCACTATTGGCCATGTATGTCAGGGATTATATTTGCTTATATGCCCTTCAGGGCAATGGGAACATTAGGGAACACTGAGATCCTTTCTGACCTTAGTGATGCTAGTCTCCCTTTCCCTCGTTTCTGGGGAGCTGGGCGATAAGGGTTGTGATTCACATTTCAGCTTCGCTCTTGATGTGACGTCCTTGCAGCTTCTTGAATAGGCATCCCATTCTTACTGCATCCTAATTCTATCCCCAGAGGCCTCTAATAATGCTTTTCCTTTATCTATAGCTTCATATACAAAAAGCGCAGTTATAAAATATATATTCTACGATAAGTTTCTCTAATCGGAAAATTCTAGGTTAACATACCAAGATCTGGACCTATTATAATTAAACTTTTGAAGACGCAGTGACCACTGTCAGCATCTAAACATGTCAGAGGAAATGTCAGAACCAGTGTTCCCTCTAAGCTGAGTTAGTCAGTCACAAGTTGAGAGCTCTCTCAGCCCCACCTACCTCACAGGGTGTCTGTTGTGGGGAGGGGAAGGGAAAGGAGTTTGTAAGCCGCTCTGAGACTCCTTTGGGTAGTGTAAAAAGGTAAAGGTAAAGGTTCCCTTGCTCGAAAGCCAGTCGAATCTGACTCTAGGGTTGCGGTGCTCATCTCCGTTTCCAAGCCGAAGAGCCAGCGCTGTCCGAAGACGTTTCCGTGGTCATGTGGCCGGCATGACTAAACACCAAGGCGCACGGAACGCTGTTACCTTCCCACCGAAGTGGTACCTATTTATCTACTTGCAATTTCTTGCTTTCGAACTGCTGGGTTGGCAGGAGCTGGAACGGGAGACGGGAGCTCACTCCGTCATGCGGCAACTCAGGTCCCGAACTGCCGAACTACCGGCCTTCCAGTTTGCACCTTTCAGCGCCTTCACGTCTGAGCCCTCGCGGCCCCTTCAAGTTGGGATTGGAGTGTATAATTCCCCTTCTTTTGCTCTTCCCGCACTACTTGAACGCCTCGACTGACCGAATGCATCTGTTCTGGACATGGCGTTTTGGTCATTCTAGCTGCAGCTGCAGGGCTCAGAAAACAGCTGGGCGGGAGAGAATTCTTGCTCCGGGGAGGAGGCGTGTTGTGTCATTCGCCAGGGTCACTCCAGTTTGGAAAAGACCATCTGGGTCGGGTCAGCCGGCCTCCCTCACAGGCACCGTCCACCTTGAAATAAACAGGCTCGTTTTTCCTCCGGAGAGACTAATGACTCTGTCAGACAGTGTGTTGGGGGGGGAGGAGTTGAGCCTCCGGTTCTCCTCTATTTCACCTCATTCTGTGGCTCCGCAAGTCTCCTCTCTCCTCCTCTGCTGTTTTTACCCTTTGTGGTCTGTGCCCAAGCTCTTTCAAGGCTAGAAGGACAACATTGAGTCGAATTGAGTAGTGCAACCCACCCGCCCCCAAGGCTGGACACCCCGCAGTGTTCCCTCTAAGCTGAGTTAGGGTGAGCTAGCTCACAGTTTTTTAGCCTCCGGCTCACACATTTTTGTCTTAGCTCAGGAAGGAGGGCTCCAGAGCAAACTAATTTATGCCGTAGCCAAATCGCTCGCTCACAAAGTAGAATTTTTGCTCACAAGAACCCACAGCTTAGAGGGAACACCGTGGGCATCCTTTTGGGTTATGCCGAATGGGCTCTTGTCTGGTGTGTCTGTGTGTGTGTGTGGGATAAGACGTCCCTCCGATCTCAGAGGCTCCTTGGAGTTACTGGAATCTGCGTCGGGACATCCTGTGCTTGTAAACAAGGAGAGAGTTGTCGTGACTGGAATGCAGGCACCAAAGAGTGGGGAATGGAGCTGGCTGGAGAAGGTTACTCAGCGGTTTCTGGCAGGCGGAGGAGACGGCCTCTGGGTCAGGATGCCCGGGCACTGGAGAGAGGTGGCGCTGGGAGCAGAGCTGTCTGCCTCCGGTGTGCCACGCCCCAGACACTTGTAACAAACGAGGGTGCCGCGAAGGCACCGAATATCTCCTGAACTTCGGCCACACCAGGGAACGGATCCTCGAGGAGACCGCATTGGAGCATTCTACTATGCAGGGGATTGGAGAGGGAGGAAACCAGGGCTCTTTTTGTAGAAAAAGCCCAGCAGAAACTCATTAGCATAATAGGCCACACCCAACAGCAAAACTCATTAGCATATTAGGCCACACCCTGACAGCACCGCTCATTAGCACATTAGGCCACACCCCCATGTTACCAGAGGTGTGGTCATCCAGCCACACCCACCTTTCCCTTCTTATTCTGTTTACCTTGTTTGTTGTCAAAACCCAGGTCTTTTTTGTAGCAGGAACTCCTTTGCATGTTAGGCCACACACCCCTAATGTAGCCAATCCTAATGAGTTCCTGCTATTGGGTGTGGCCTATTATGCTAATGAGTTCCTGCTGGGCGTGGCCAACTCAGGAGCCAGCCGGAACTCTGTTCCTGTGCGTTCCTGCCCAAAAATAGCCCTGAGAAAATTATCTTTTTTAGTGGCTTTTAAAAGGTCCCGTTAAAATCCCCTGTAAGAGCACAGCCGGGATTGTAGCCAGAGTGCTCCTGGCTGGTCGTGAACAACCCAGTCCAGCTGTTTTGTGTGGGGATGTGTCCGGGGAACGGAGTCCAGGTGTGCAGACAGCTGCCTGGTCTTCAGAAGTCTCCTCTGGAGCAACACTGAGGTGACAGATCCATGTGCCTGCTTCTCGGTGCAGGGGGATCTGCCCTTTCTGTGGAAGTACACAAAGCAAGGGCAAAACACAGTGTGCCAGTCCTCGAAAACAAATGAACACTGCGAGTGCAATGAACACGTCTAATACCAATGCCATTAAATCATTTTCTTTTGAAATACCAAGTGAGTGTCTACTCAGTTATCAAGGTTTTCTTACAACCAACGCCAAAAGTATTTACTACAAAGTCAAAAGCTCCAAGCCGGAGTTGCAATGTCACACATGAAGTTCCCAGACTCTCAGAATGCAACAATCGTGGGCTATAAATCAAGGTTACAACGTGACTACTAGTTCCAAAGTTCTCAATATGACAAATTTCTATAAGAGATCAACAACTGGAAGTTATGCAGCGACATGTATCCCCCAGGCATGTCAACATGTTTCCGTCCTCTTCTTCAAAGCTGCATTTCCCTTCTGTTGTGGAGATCAAAACCAGTGGGGGTTGGCCTAGATGACCCTGGAGGTCCCTTCCAACTCTGTGATTCTGCGATTCAGGGCTCTGGGAAATCTCTTTCAACCAGTAGCCTCCGGACTATTGAGCGCTTCAGTGCACCATATCCGGAGGACTTCATTTAAAGACTTTCTGTGGCAGTGGCTTGGTCCCCCTGATGCACCCCACGGCAGGACGAGTGGGAGGGATGCAGGGCCAGGATCAACCTTCGAACGGACAGAGCCCAGAAGAGAACGTCTGTCCCTGGAGGTCGTGGTTTCAAATGGGATGGGGAGGTTGATGAAAATGCCAACCAAGCTCAGCCGGGGCATCTTCCAAAGCTGGCTGGTGCCTCTGCAAAGCTGTTCGTCTCCTGTCGGCAAGGGGCAGCAGGTAGACGCACCACATTGGAGGGCGGTCCCAGGCAGTGTTCCCTCTAAGCCGAGTTAGTGTGAGCTAGCTCACAGTTTTTTAGCCTCCGGCTCACACCTTTTTGTCTCAGCTCAGGAAGGAGGGCTCCAGAGCAAACTAATTGATGCAGCAGCCAAATCGCTCACTCACAACTTTAATGACAGGAGCTCACAAAGCTAAATTTTTGCTCACAAGACTCCACAGCTTAGAGGGAACATTGGTCCCAGGTGCCCATGTTCACTCTAAGCTGTGGAGTCCTGTGAGCAAAAATTCTACTTTGTGAGCTCCTGTCATTAAAGTTGTGAGCGAGCGATTTGGCTACTGAATAAATTAGTCTGCTCTGGAGCCCTTCTTCCTGAGCTGAGACAAAAATCTGTGAGCCGGAGGCTTAAAAACTCTGAGCTAGCTCACACTAACTCATCTTAGAGGGAACACGGGTGCCCACCCACCCTGGCCTCGGGACCCCCACCACTCTTGAGCCAGGCCCCTTTTGTGTCTGGATGGCAAAGGCAGGGGTGCCTCTTCCTGTCTCCTGCAGGGGAAGGCTGTCTCTGGGTCTCCGTTAGGGGCCGGCAGGTGAGGAGACCATGTTCTGCTTCCCGAAAAGAAAGGCGCAGCCCCAGAGAGGGGAGGGGCGGAGGGGGCATCACGGGCTCCGAGCACCAACCCAGTTGCCCAACTAGAACTGTGCAGGGAAAACTCTCTGGATGGAGAGGCGAGAGAGAGAAGCAGCAGCAGCAGCAGCAGCAGAGATTGGATTCATACCCCGCCCTCCACTACCCGAAGGAGTCTCAGAGCGGCTTACAAACTCCTTTCCCTTCCCCTCCCCGCAACAGACACCCTGTGAGGTAGGTGGGGCTGAGAGAGCTCTGAGAGAACTGCC
>NW_015175069.1:0-189 GCF_001447785.1 Gekko japonicus | reverse complement strand
CCACCTGGAAGAGGGTTTGGGAGAGAATTTTTCGCCCAAGTTTCTAGAAGGGGCTCAAGAAGGTCACCTTGGTCCGATTCTTCAATATTTGGTTCGTCGCTGCAGGGCAGAAGCTCTTTGTGTTTCCTCCCTGCCCTGTAGAACTGGAACAGCTGAAAATCCTGCTTTTTATACAAAAGTAAAGAGAAT
>NW_015175068.1:14294-19819 GCF_001447785.1 Gekko japonicus | reverse complement strand
CCAAAGCAACCATTTTATCCAGGGGAAATTAGGTCTGTATGGAGATGAGCAGTAGTGCTAAGGGATCCTCAGGTCCCACACCGAGCCTCGCATCCCCAGGGAGGCTGGGCTCTGGCATTTATTTATTTATTTGTACCCCACCGAAATCCCTGTCCTCTCCAGGCTCCACCCCCAAATCTCCAGGGGTTTCCTCACCTGGTTCTGGCAACCCTCCCCCCCCCACACACCGGTGGCCAGGGGGGACTTGGTAACCCCTAACATGCACCCGAAGAAGCTGGACAGCCTTCATTCCAGCCGCCCCCTGCTTCCAGCCTCATTCTGTTGCAAAAGGAGGAAGAAGCAGGAGGGTAAGTTGGCGTCCTCCCTCTCTGCAGAACAAAACAGAACACCGTGTCTGTAGCACCAGTCTGATTAGGGAATCCGGACTCTGACGGGGCCACAGGTCTGACTTAGTATAAGGCAACTTCATACCTTCGTGTGTCCAGTGATGACGGCACACGCTGACGGCCACAGTCAGTTTTTGCAATCTAGTTTCCGTGAAGGAAGGGGAAGTTTTAGTGTGATGTCACTCCGCCATGTGAGTTTTGACATTCTGAAATGTGAGCACTGGGGAAACCAGGCATTGTGCAATGGTGTTCAGATAACACATGGCATAATCGAAAGGAGAAGTACAGACATTGTGTTCTGTTTTGTTCTGTTTGACAGGAGATATTCCAGAAGTTCTAGGATCTAAACTCTGAGGCTGCACATTTTCTTTCTTTTGTTCTATTTTCTCTTTTTGTCTTGTTCTTTTCTCATGCTTTCAAGGCGCCGATCTGTAGCACGTACACCGATCTCTACAGTCGCCAACCTCCAGATGGCAGCTTGAGATCTCCAGTAATAGAAGATGATGAAGATGAAGAAGAGGAGATTGGATTCATACCCCGCCCTTCACTCGGAGTCTCAGAGCGGCCGACAATCTCCTTCCCTTCCCCTCCCCACAATAGACGCCCTGTGAGGCAGGTGGGGCTGAGAGAGCTCTTTCGAGGACTGCTCTTGAGAGAACAGCTCTGAGAGAACTTGTGACTGACCCAAGGTCACACCAGCAGCTGCATGTGGAGGAGTGGGGAATCAAACCCAGCTCTCCCTGATTAGAATCCGCGCTCCTAACCACTACACCAAACTGGTTCTCAGTTGATATCCAGACAACCAAGATCAGTTCCCCTGGAGAAAATGGCTTCTTTGGAGGGTGGACTCTATGGCATTAGAACCCATTATACCCCACTGAGGTCCCTCTAGGTATTTCCCAACCTGGAGGGAAACACCTGGCATCCCTATAAGATCAGGCATGGATCTGTTCCCCACAACAGACACCCTGTGAGGTAGGTGGGGCTGAGAGAGCTCTTGACAGAAACTGCTCTTTTTCAAGGACAGCTCTGACAGAACTACGCCTTGCCCAAGGTCATCCAGCCAGGTGCAAGCAGAGGCGTGGGGAATCAAACCCTGTTCTCCCAGATTAGAGTCCGCACACTTAACCACTACACCAAACTGGCTCTCTACAAAAATGTGTGATCTGAAGGCTGTGAGCTAGCTCACGCTCACTCAGCTTAGAGGGAACACTGATAGCGACCTGGTCATTTGAATTGAAAAACAGCACACCCAAGGCTGGAATTGGAGGAAGGGGGGCAATGGCTCAGTGGTCCTTTCACCCCCTTTGATAAAATATTTTGGGGTTTGTTTTTTTTGAACCATAGGACTTTCCCCCTTACTCCTGGCTCTTTGTTGTTGTCGTCTTGTCCTTATTCTTCTAACAAGTTCCTCCCCTTCACGCAGACTCCGGCCTGATTAGGCAACGCCTGCCAAGTTCAGCTCTTCACGGAACAAAAAAAAAAGGGATTTATGACCTAATGTCACCCTGACTTATTCCACTTTTCCTAGTGGTTCGCTGTTGATTTAAAAGCCTCGCCTTTTTTGCTTGAGATCCTGCATTTTTAGACATTCATGTAACTCATATACGATATGCGAGCATTATTTTCTCCCGGTATTATTCACCAAAATATCCATGCAGCACAGGCAACAGCTAAGAAGTTTTGCTACTGCTGTTCCCCGACCTCTCTCAGTGCCTAGTGCGAGACTCTTGTCTCTTTGGTGGACTCAGACCTGTGAGATGAATTCTGGCCATTTATGTGCAGTTACATGAGAGGAAGCGCACCATATCCTCACCATGTCCTCTGGGAGCACCGTTCCCTAGCATTCCCAGAGGATTCTCATCACAAGCAACAAAGATTCCCTACATGGCCTTTCAGGAATGACAGGGATTCTGGTGCTTGTAATCAATGCTCCCTCTAAGCTGTGGAGTCTTGTGAGCAAAAATTCTACTCCGTGAGCTACTGGCAAAGTTGTGAGCGAGTGATTTGGCTACTGCATAAATCAGTTTGCTCTGGAGCCATCCCTTCCTGAGCTAAGGCAAAAATGTGTGAGCTGGAGGCTAAAAATCTGTGAGCTAGCTCACACTAACTCAGCTTAGAGTGAACACTGCTTGTAAATGAAGAAGAAGAGAAGAAGAGATTGGATTTATACCCAGCCCTTCACTACCCGAAGGTGTCTCAGAGCAGCTTACAAACTCCTTTCCCTTCCCCACCCCACAACAGACACCCTGTGAGGTAGGTGGGGCTGAGAGAGCTCTGGCAGAAACTGCTCTTTTTCAAGAACAGCTCTTATCAGAACTAGGGCTTGCCCAAGGTCATCCAGCCAGGTGCAAGTGGAGGAGTGGGGAATCAAACCCGGTTCTCACAGATTAGAGTCCGCGCACTTAACCACGACACCAGACTGTATTCTAGTAT
The DNA here is from genome assembly GCF_001447785.1 of Gekko japonicus. Taxonomy (NCBI): domain Eukaryota; kingdom Metazoa; phylum Chordata; class Lepidosauria; order Squamata; family Gekkonidae; genus Gekko; species Gekko japonicus. The sequence continues at coordinate 16,997 of NW_015175068.1, read as the reverse complement.
TTCACCTAAAACTTCCTTGGTATTTGAGGGTGCATCCCTGCCCAATGCACACTGGTGGACAAAAGCACTTTCTGAAGGCATGGCTGGTTTTAGTGCGTAGATCAGGGGGTAGTTGTCTCTCTGCTCCATGGAAAGGAGGGGAAACAAGGTGCAAATAATGGGTGAAGAGTTGGAAACAGAGAATTTATGCAATTAAGATATTGGTGTCCAGAAACAGCATTGTTTTTAAATGAAAAAAAGTAAAGGTAAAGGTTCCCTTCCTCGAAAGCCAGTCGAATCCGACTCTAGGGTTGCGGTGCTCATCTTCGTTTCAAAGCCGAAGAGCCAGCGCTGTCAAAAGACGTTTCCGTGGTCATGTGGCCAGCATGACTAAACACCAAGGCACACGGAACGCTGTTACCTTCCCACCGAAGTGGTACCTATTTATCTCCTTGCAATTTCTTGCTTTTGAACTGCTAGGTTGACAGGAGCTGGAACCAGAGATGGGAGCTCACTCCGTCATGCGGCACACTCGGGTCTCGAACTGCTGAACTACTGACCTTCCACAGCCTGCAGTTCAGCGTCTTAACCACTTGAGCCACCGCAGCTCCTTTAAATGAAAACTGTATCGCAAATAACATGCTTGGGAAATAGTTACGAAGAATTTGGAGAACCTTGTTAGCCTTTGCTCACCAATCTCACAGGGGTAAACGTAACATTGAAAAAAACACCTTGGGAACTGGAGCTCTGGATGGAGGGAGGTCCAACACTAGTGTGGGGTGTGTGTTGTGGGACAGCGAACACACAGGGCTCTCACGTGGTATGAGAGATTTCCCCGCCTGGATCCACGCCACCGTGACATCCAGACTAGACTACCGTCGTGCACTGGATATTGGCTCACCTCAAAAAGAACATGCAGACTGCAGTTGGTGCAGAACGACGCCACCGTGACATCCAGACTAGACTACCCTCGTGCACTGGATATTGGCTCACCTCAGAAAGAACATGCAGAGTGCAGTTGGTGCAGATGTTGGAACTTACCTGAAGGTTTCTTCTCTTCAGTGGGGCAAAGTCATCCAAACTGGGTTAGGCCACGCCTCCTCTCACTCCAAGCGGGGCTATGCAAATGTGTGCAGACTGTATTGGCTCAGAGCGAGGCTGACCCTCCAGTCACAGTATAGCCCAGCTCCATAACAGATTTTACGTCCGACTAGATTTTATTCTGTTTTATTTTATTTTGGGTGGGATGTGGATGACTTCGCCCCACTGAAGAAACCTTCAGGTAGGTCCCAATGTTTCATTCTCCTTCAGTGGGGGGGAAGTCATCCAAACTGGTTATATACCCAACCTACAACCTGGGTGGGACCCTCATTCTTATTTTTCTGTTCTACCACTATGCTGCACACCTTTCTACCAGATGAAGCCTCTGCAGATTTTAAATGGTATCACCTATAGGGTGCGTTCAGACGGGGCGTTTGCAACGGAATAGGTGCCGGTGGCATTCGGTGAACTTACTGGCGTTCACACGTAGAACATCTACCTTCCGTCCCTAACCATTGCAAGGCCCTTTAAACCGTTGTACTCTGCCACTAGGTCCCCAAGTGGTGGTATCCTGAGTACAACGGTTGTAATCGGTTTACCCCCATCTGATTGCTCTCCAGCGGTGTCTAGCCACTTCCGTTCGGAAGCCCGAGGCTTCCGATTTTCGCCCGCCATTTTTTTTTTTAGGTTGCCGATATGTGTTTGGGCGAAGCTTTGCCCCGGCGTTCGTTTTTTAAAAAAAGAAAAGGCCCTTAGTTTAACGTTTCGGAAGAGTCCGGGACTTCAGGGAGGCCAGTTTGGGCTTTAAACTTTAAAGGTAAGTCCTTACTTTTAAACTTTAAATGTAATACGGGGTGTTTTGAGCATGCGCAAAGATTGCCATTCTGTGGATGGCTGCCTATGCACATGCTCAAACTGAGTTTTTTGGGGGTTTTTTTTAACTGCCGACGCCCGCAGCATGTGAACAGGCGGACAGCGATGGGCTCCACTGTGAGGGAGGTAAGTGTGGTCACATTTCAGCTGGCAAAAACTGCACTGTGTTCCAACCGGTACAGTTTGTGCCGGCTGAAACGCCCCGTCTGAACGCACCCATAGTGTCTCACACAGGTATAAAAGGTGGACCAGAATGCGACTCTAACGATTTCTTCCACTAGAACACTGGTGGGAAAGGTCGCTATGTTACTGCAGATCTGGTGTAGTGGGCCGTAACATCCTTTGGAGATCCTAGGCCTTGCACTTCATAGGTCTCTTGAGACCTTATTTACCTAAAGGCTGAGCTGTGAGACACAGACAGAAAATTATTTAGCCTAATCTGCGCAATCCTGTGAAAGAGGCGCACAGAGCTCTGAGCATGTATAATTTGTGCCAGACTCTCTCATTGGGGTTACATGGTATAAGACAAAAAGATGGTAGCATCAGCTCTTGGTTAACATGATAAGGGAAAGAACCTTTGGCCCAAAGGAAGGATCCCTCCTGAGCAGTGTTCCCTCTAAGCTGAGTTAGTGTGAGCCAGCTCACAGTTTTTTAGCCTCTGGCTCACACATTTTTGTCCTAGCTCAGGAAGGATGGCTCCAGAGCAAACTAATTTATGCAGCAGCCAAATTGTTCACTCACAACTTTAATGCCAGTAGCTCACAAAATAGCATTTTTGCTCACAAGTCTCCACAGCTTAGAGGGAACAAC
>NW_015175068.1:13763-14104 GCF_001447785.1 Gekko japonicus | reverse complement strand
AGGAGTTTGTAAGCCGCTCTGAGACTCCAAGTGCAAGTGAAGGGCGGGGTCCAATCTCCTCCTCCTCTTCCTCCTACCACTGAGATCTTGTGAAATATGCACAATTCCATCCCGGCCAATAAAGCCCCTAATTCAGAAACCTTCTTACAGAAGTCATCTCTCCAAGAAAATAGTCTTTCAAAAAGGAGACTTTAGATTCTGATGATTTGAAAGGATCAAATGGAGGATTGCTCAAGGCCTGTAACACTTTAGACAGGTTCCCAGTAAGCAACTTATGCCTAATGGGAGGAGCCAATTGTATGGTTCCTTTCAGGGAAGCTTAAAGTGCCTATGAGAAGAGA
>NW_015175068.1:8597-13676 GCF_001447785.1 Gekko japonicus | reverse complement strand
AGACACTGCTCAGTTCTACCTATAGCTTCAACTCTTTTTTAAATTTAGAATTGCTCTCCAGTCCCTGGCTCTTTTTTGGGACTACAAATGGAATGGAATAAATCCCATGGAAATGCTGTTCTGAGGGCACTGGTTCCACTGTCCCTACGTGCATTCAATTTGAATAGGTCTGTCTCGGGAAGCAGGGAAGCACAAAATTGAGGAAACTGCTGGAATTGACCCCATCCAAAACAGTCCAGTGGCACCTTTAAGACCAGGTTTTATTCAGGTACAAGCTCTCCCTCCTCTGCGAGGGCAGATCTGCACATTCCTCCCCCCCGAATAGCTAGCAATCCAAAACAGTCCAGTGGAGCCTGAGCGGTGGGTGTTGCCTTCTGACACACTTCTGGTGATGCCAGGGGGTGTGGCATATACAAATAAGTTATGTTAATAAATTATGCTAATGAGCTCCTGCACCTCTTTTTCTATGAAATGACCCCTGTTCTTTACCCATAGATCAAGATGGGAAGCCATGTTAGTCGGTAGCCACAGAAAAGAACAAAAGCCCAGTAGCACCTTAAAAAGGTAAAGGTTCCCTTGCTTGAAAGCCAGTCGAATCCGACTCTAGGGTTGCGGTGCTCATCTCCGTTTCAAAGCCGAAGAGCCAGCGCTGTCCGAAGACGTTTCCGTGGTCATGTGGCCGGCATGACTAAACACCAAGGCACACGGAACGCTGTTACCTTCCCACCAAAGTGGTACCTATTTATCTACTTGCAATGTCTGAAAAACCAATAAATAAACCGTTTAAAAAATAAAGTCCTTTTGTTCCTGATATATATATTTTTTAATGCCAATGAACCTAAAATAGACAAGAGGCTACCTTCCACAGCCTGCAGTTCAGCGTCTTAACCACTTGAGCCACCGCAGCTTCTTAAGGACTAACTAAATATGTGGTGGGGTATGAGTTTTTGGGAGACACTGCTCAGTTCTGCCTATAGCTTCAACTCTTTTTAGATTTAGAATTGCTTTCCGGTCCCTGGCTCTTTTTTGGGACTACAAATGGAATGGAATAAATCCCATGGAAATGCTCTTCTCAGGGCACTGGTTCCACTGTCCCTACGTGCATTCAGTTTGAATAGGTCAGGATAGAAGAAAAGGTGTCTCTGTTCTGTCTCGGGAAGCGGGGAAGCACAAAAGTGGGGAAACTGCTGGAATTGACCCCCCAACCATATAGTCAGGTGGCTGGTCTTTGCTTTGTTGGTTCCCGTCCTGTTTGTTAGGAGGGAGCGGTCTCTGTTGGAATCTGGACCTATAGCCAAAGGTGCGGGAGTGTCTAAAGTCCTTCTCAAGCGTCAAGGGGTCAGTGTTGGGCTCTTGAAGGAAGTTAGCAGCCCAAACCGTGATGGCCCTAGAAAAATCTGAGAGCATGGCAGGTGGTGGCTCAGCTTGTCAGAGAGGTTGCTTCAGGGGATCCCCTAGGGGCGTCTTATTATTAATATTTTTATTCACTGAATTTGGAGATGGACAATTTTGTCTTAGAACACAGAGTTCTTTGAAAAATTCCGGAGCTGATTTATCAGACCAAACTAGGAAGCAGGAAAATTACATGCAATATGGATTAGGTATGTCCCGTTGTGGTGCCTGTTCCTGATGAAGACACAAGATATTACCCTTTTAACAGTATTGCCTCGTCTCCATTAACATTGGACCTTATTGCTTCACTGAAAAGGGCCGAGTCAGGAAATGTGTTGGGACTTGGAGGTGTTTTCAATACTGAACTGACACCAGAGATATTTGGTATAATATTCTTCATTCTTATACAAATTTACAAGTTATTTTTATAAATTCTTTGTTATTATACTCATGGGTTTCTGGTCTTTTGTTAGTTTTTCCATACCATGAATCTCCACTTTTTGCTTTGGTCTGATGCTGCTGCGTCATTGTAGGTTTGCAGCGTACAGATACACACCTGAACAGCATACTCAAGATTGCAACAGCACAGACATTTTGATGCAATAATTCAGAGCAAGAGGTGTCAGTTATCACACACTGTTAAATAAACAAAATATTGCAAGAGTGCTAATGTTTTAAGCATGTTTTTTATTTTAAGTTTAAAAAACCCAACCTTTTGTGTTTGCATCCTTTATAAAGTTAGTATCTCCGCTACTTGGCATTACCTTTTATGACACACATGGCCCGGCCCAACAAGGTCTCATTTATGTCAGAACCGCCCCTCATAACAAATGAGTTTGACACCCCTGCCTTAGAACTTACTTGAGTTGTTTGATTGGGGGATACAATCTTTTCCTTTCAACCCAAATAAATCCTATTGCAAGAACTCTCTGGGCTTCAAGGTGGTGACACCCAAAAAAGCTCACAGCAGGCAGGACTGGGGAGAGGTTAGGGTTGTTGTATGTACGTATGTAGAGAGGTTAGCCTCTCTAGAACTGCTTGTCGTCTAAAAGAATTTATGAATTAAGGATGCCGGCTGGTCACACTATGTTTATTCCAGGAGCGGAGAGGCTGTGGATATCTGTTACCCTCAACTTCTCTATTTCCTCACAAGATTTGGGAAAGAAAATGTTTTTGTCAGTTTTGAAAAAGTCAGAAAGAGTTAGATTGGCAGATAATCTGGAGCAGCGAGTTTCGCATAGGAAGGCAACCACAAAAAAGGTTTGTGTAACTAGTTTCTGAGCCTTTCTGAACCTCCGGCACCTGGATCTCTGAAGAAGACCCTCATCAGAACCAGCTATATAAATGTTCCACTCTTGTATGGATTCTCTGAAGAACATGAAAATCTGATCTGTGCCTCAAGCTCTGGCCGCACAGTGAGCATTTATAAGGTTCCTCCCTTGTGTTGAATCCTCCACGCCACAGGAGACGGGAGCTGGTTTTGAATCTACTTCACCTGGCAGGTCCGATCCTTGCTGTCTTCCCTGTGAGAGCTATTTGAGGGCTTCCAACATGGCCAAAGCTCCTTCTAACAGTTCAAGCATTGTCAACATTTCTTCCTGGTTAGGGTAAGATTTCTGTGTAGATTCAAGCTTTCTACAAGTGGTTATATCGTTTCAGTGCTTTATATGGTCTGTGGTTGTCTTTTAGGTGTGAAATAAAAGTTCTTTTGCAGAGCCAGTTTGGTGTAGTGATTAAGTGCACGGACTCTAATCTGGGAGAACTGGGTTTGATTCCTCACTCCTCCACTTGCAGCTGCTGGATGACCTTGGGCAAACCATAGTTCTGTCAGAGCTGTCCTTGAAAGAGCAGTTTCTGTCAAAGAGCTCTCTCAGACCCACCTATCTCACAGGGTTTCTGTTGTGGGGAGGGGAAGGGAAAGGAGTTTGTAAACCGCTCCGAGACTCCGAGTGAAGGGTATAAATCCTCCAATCTCCTCCTCCTCCTTCTTCATGGGCAGTTACATGCTTCCTCCTTGTGTGGGTTCTTAGATGCTGGTAGAAGATTTCCATGCTAAGTGAAACTCCACACTCTGAGCATTCTGTGGCAGAAATATAAGCAAGCCGAGGCCATTTCCGTCTTTCTGTATTCTGGTATATTAGTTTGAATTAGCTTATACCTCTCTGTTAGGTTATGTGTCCCATAAGCCTTTGCTCTTTTGCTGGTAGACTAGGCATAAGAACTAAAGCCTTGCCCTGTAGATGTACCTTTGCTAGAATTCAGATTTGACATTCACTGGCCTTCCAAGTGCAAGGCTCCAAAGCCTAAACATATCTGTCTTTTTGACATTGCAGTTAATAAAATATACCTGGGCAAAAGTTCATACTAGCAAAAGTTCATCTTATCAGTTTAGGATAGGCTGGGATTCGGCAAGTCCAGTACTTTTTTAATTGACTCCTCTCTTGATTCCTATTGGCTGAAAAGAATATAAAAAGGAGGCTTTGAGCTTTGTTCAAGGCTGTTTGGCCAGTACCCCCAACTAGGCTTGGTCTACAGTTCGGGAATATTCCTCATTGTTTCTGAAGTTTACACTATATCAGGTATTGGGATTTTCTACATCTTATGGGGTACTGATAGTGAATATATGCTACTGAGCGTTACTTCTGTATGGTATTAGAATTAATAAATAGTTCTAGTTAAAAGCAACTGTTCTCTCTGTGTTTCTCTCCCTCTGGAGGCCTGAGTGCCCTAGCCAGACTGCATCCACCCATGCAACAGAACCCTAATGGGGTCTGGGAACCCAGGCAGAGACCTGGATCCCTAAAATTCTCCTACACATTCAAAAGGTTTTCCCTCTGTCTGGGTTTTCTAACACCGTTGAAGACTGCTACTGTTACTCAGTCTTTATCCACACTCTGAGAACTCAAAATGTTTCTTCCATGTGGGTTCTTAGATTCTGTTGAAGATGGCCACTCAAACCGAATCTCTTTCCACACACTGAACATGCCAAGGGTTTCTCCCGTGTGGGTTGTCAGATGCTGTTGAAGAATGCCCCTCAACCTAAATCTCTTTCCACACTCTGAGCGTTCAAAAGATTTCTCCCTGTGTGGGTTCTTTGGTGCAACTGCAGATTGCCACTCTGACTGAATCTCTTTCCACACTCTGAGCATTCAAAGGGCTTCTCTGCTGTGTGTGTTCTCTGATGCTGTTGAAGATTGCCGCTCTGACTGAATTTCTTTCCACACTCTGAGCATTCAAAAGGTTTCTCCCCTGTGTGGGTTCTTTGGTGCAGTTGAAGAGTGCCACTCTGAGTGAATCTTTTCCCACACATTGAACATTCAAAAGGTTTCTCTCCTCTGTGTATTCTTTGGTGCACAAGGAGCTGTGATCTATTTCTGGTGTAGTTTTTACACTGAATGGATTTACTTGCCTTCACTATCCTGTGTTTTCGGAAATGTACATTATACTTTCTTCCATCTCGCTTCTCAATCATACAACCCCCTTTCTTTCTCTTAGGTCTCCCTCGATTCCTGATGTTTTCTTTTAGGGCTTCATTTTTAACTCTATCTGGCATTTGCTGATGAAGCTCTTCACCCTCTTCATTCCTTTGGTCATCCTTTGCTGGAATAAATAGAGAAAGCCCGTTAGCACCTGGGAAATCTGGTACCATCCAAAGTCATCTATGTGACTGCAGTAGGAAAGGACTGA
>NW_015175068.1:0-8129 GCF_001447785.1 Gekko japonicus | reverse complement strand
CTTTGGCCTGATCCAACATTGGCATCTCTTATGTTCTTATGTTCTTAACCACCTCTCCACAGAATATGTACTATTTAAGGATACCTCACCACCTCAAGAGCCACATCTCAGCTCTTGCCCAGAAGGAGTTTCTGAGCCTCCAGATTTCAGGCCCCCAGAAGGCCTCCCTCCCTCCTTACCCAGTGGGCTGTATGATTGTACCAAACTAAATATTGCTGAGAAGTGAATCAGAAATCCCCCATGGATATTCCTTCCTGTTCCCCTGACATAGCTGTGAAGGATATTCACTCTCAGCCAGTTCGTATGGGAAGGAAATATGCTGTTGGGATCCCCTTGAGGAACTCTTCAGCCTTTGTTTGGATGCAAGGACATTGTCCGTCTCCACCATAGCCTCTCTTATACTTCTGGCTTCTTTCACATAGAGAGATTTCAACCAGTGATCATTCTTATATGGGGAAGGAAAGACATTCAAGAGCAAAAATTCTTCTGGAAGGATGGAGGGTGGAACCATGGTCGAGATCAAATCCCAAATTGGAAATCTAAAACCCCCCAACTTTGAATCAATGGTTCATGAAAGTATGGGACTTAGCAGTATCAGATAAATTGGTCATTGAACTGTTATCCTTTAACAGCAATCAAAAACTTCCCAAGTTCCTAGAAAAATGGTTTCCTTCTTTTTAATTACATTACAAAATCCCCAAACAAGAAATGGTCTATACCAAAGAAATATGTAGATATTGCATTTTATTGAGTAAAGGCTGTTAACCTTCCTTTAATATAAATTACTACTGAATGTGTATTAAACGTTACGTTGTTTATAGAATGTTTCATTGTTGTACTACTGAATCTGTACATCATTTTGTAAGCGTTGTTTATATTGTCTTTGTTAATTTTTTTTAAAATTAAGTTAAAAAAAAATCCCAAATCCGAACCAGTATAAAGGGAATGGATCTGTGAGCTTCCGGTACGGCTCTGTCCCCGCCCGAACTGCTTTTGCTTTGATCGAGCCTCCTGCTTGCTGGGAGGGCTCGACCACGCCCCGGTGGTGGGTGCTGGAGCAGGGGGCGTTTTTCTGGGCCCCCCCTGCAATTTGGCAAAGCAGGGGGGTGACCAGAACAGCCCCGAGGCCGAAGCGATCGACAAGGAGGAACATGGCCGCTATGTTCTAATAGACGCGACCATCCGTTCTTTTTATACAGACTTGTAAAAGGATTACAATTTGCAACAACATAGGAACACAGAAAAGAAGATGGGAAGAATGAGAGAAGTTCCCCCCAAAAAAATCGCGTCCTTAGCGGATAAAGAAAACGGCCAGGAAAGAAATGGACATGATTGTGAGCTTTTCTTATTATTTTGGGGGGGAGAAGTGTGATATAGTATTGTGTTGGTTTGGACTATTGGTAGGGGAGAAGAAAGGGGACGAAGAGAGATTGTAAAGTAAAAAGATAAGATTGAACTCTAAGGGTGATGGACTGGAAAGTCATTTGAAATGGAATATATAGCCGGGGATGAGGAAGAGTTGGAGGATAAGACAATAGCTGACCAGATGAATATGGAAGAATTCTTGAAAGCTCTGAAAGAGACAATTCAAGAGGTGGTCCAGAGAGGTTGTGAGCAGGCATGTAACGAAATATTGGGGAAACTACGAAGTGCGGAGAATGGAAAAGGCGAAGGAGAAGATCTGGGACAAAATCTGGCCAAGGAGGCTCTTGAGGAAGACCAAAAGGAGAAAAGGGACATTGTCATAGTAGAAAACTTGGAAAAAATACAGGCTGAGGATTGCGTGGCACTTGAAAGAACAAAAGAGAGACTAAATAACAAATTATCCAGAGGCACAATAAGATTGCCAAAAGGACTGTCAAAAGGAAAGAAACATAGCCTAAAAACAGGAAGTAAGAGAGAAGGAAGGATTGAAAGAAGCAGAAAATGGGAGAGGAAAAGGAAAGGAGAAAGCAAACTATGGGAAGAGGAAAGGAGGAGAAATAGAAAGAAAAGACTTGGTGGCCAAAGGGCTTGTAAAGAACAAAGTCAAGTGGAAGGATTGAGACAGAAGAACAGAAGGCAGAGGCGGAAAGAGTAAAACAAACTATATAAAAAACAGAAAGAAGGGTGTTCTACAGGTGCAGGATCAACTGGCAAAAAGACCCAAAAATCACTTTAATTAAGTATTAAATAGTAGCTTTGTTTGTTGGATATATTTATTTATTAGTATTTATTATATATATTGTTAGTAGTGGTGATAAGATGGAAATGGCTGGTGGAAAAGGTTAAATTAATGTTTTAATGTTTGATTGTAAGAATGAGTGCGAATATTAATTTATTAAGGGGGAGATTAAATTTATATGGATGATAGGTGATAGATAATGAATTTGGAGTGAGTATGAAGCTCAAATACTTTGGCCACCAAATGAGAAGGGAGCACTCACTGGAGAAGACCCTGATGCTGGGAAAGATCGAAGGTCAAAGAAGACGAGGACGGCAGAGATGGTTAGACAGTGTCATCGATGCAACGAACATGAAATTGAGCCAACTTCAGAGGACGGCGGAAGACAGGAGGGCCTGGCGGGAGATGATCCATGGGGTCGCGAAGAGTCGGACTCGACTGTGCGACTGAACAACAACATGAACGTATTGGTTGATTAAAAGGGAAAATTAATTTATTGGGAGGTTAAAGTAATTTTATAAATGCTTGATTGCAAGAATGAGAGTATTAATTTATTACTTGGGAGATTAAATTTATATGAATGATAGGTGATAGATAATGAATTTGGAATGAGTATGAATGTATTGGTGGATTAATAGGGAAAATTAATTTATTGGGGTATTAATATGATTTTTGGGTTAAGGATAATGAATTTTGAATAAAGTTAAACAGGTTTAAAGGAATATAAAACTTCTGTACAGTTTTGGAAAAGAGACCTAAAAGCCTAAAGAATTAATAGTTACATAATAAAAAGTTGATAAGCCTCTGAAGGAAAATGTTAAAAAAAATGAGGGTGGTGTAAGAGGTAAGGTTGCAAAGAGAGATATTAGAAGGTCTGTGGTTATCTTAGGAGAAGGATGTTGGTTGGTAAAGTAAGATTTGTAGCCTATGAGTAAGGTAATTAAAGTGTTGTGGAGTTAAATTGAGAATGTGATAACTAAATGTTGTTAAAATGTTAAATTAATCTAATGGGTGATAGGGAATTATGAAAATAGGAAAAAATTACATAAAAATTTAATATGGTGTCCCTATATTGTAGGTAAAAGAACCAACAGAATGCAATAGGAGGATTTTGAATTGAATAAAGAAGTACAATTGATTTAAAAGCTATAATAATATTATACATTACTGATATGAGTGGAATCTTTAATAAAACACTGTAAAGATAGGATAAGAAATTTTCAATGCAGATATGAATATAAGATTAAGGGTAAGAGTAAGTTGGTCTAAAAGATGAGTAATGGGTAGATTTTTTTTCTGTGTTGTTGTGAAGAGAAAGTGATGTTTAGGAATGTTTTTGTGTAATCTTGTTGCTTACTGCGTATGTATGTGCAATATAGGTCTATAATGGTAAAAATTCAATAAAAATATTATTAAAAAAGGGGGGGGGGAATGGATCTGTGAGGCAAAGCACCCTAGTTCCCACAAGGGTTAACGTGATTACTAAGTGGCCTACTCCGACTCGCAGGTGTTGGTGATCCAGCTCTCCCTGCAGCTAACATCCTTCTTTTTCAAGGCCAGACTCCAGAATGTGGTCATTGATTAATTGTGAGAACCTGTACCCAGTTGTGTAACCAGGAGTGGGGGGGGGTTAGGAGTAGGCTTGCCAAGTCCCCCCGGCGGGCGGGGAAAACCCCACCCCACCCAAAGCACGCGACGTGCCCGGCGTCAGCACATTACCCGGAAGTGACGCAGTCGCATCGGGCGCGTTGGGGGCGGGGGTGCGATCATCCAAGGGAAAACTCTATGGAAGATTGTGGCCCCGCCCCCAGCATGCCCGACGTGGTTGCGTCACTTCCGGGTGATGTGGTTGTGGCGCGCGCCCGCTTTGTGCGCACGCACTCCCAGAGTGGCACTGAAGTCCTAGTTAGGAGGGTCCCGACAGCTTCTGGAAAATTCCATCATAGAGGACCCTTGATTGTGTTGTTAGGACCACCTGACCCTAGGGAGGAATAAAGTGTAATACGGGTATAGACCAGAGGGAAGCTATGCTGACTTTATTCTCATGCCATGCTAGGATACCTTGATATTTTCTTGCTTTATCATGATGAAGTTTTATGTAGATATAAACTTCTGGTCCAGGAATCACCTTCCTATGGTTGTAGAGCCAAATTGTCCTCAAGCAAAGAGCCCTCTTTGCTTGAGGAGAATTTGGCTCTACAACCACAGGAAGGCGATTCCTGGACCAGAAGTTTATATCTCAGAACCACTAGGCATGTGATCACACTTTTGGAGGCCTCATTTATTTTTTACTCTCTGCCTGGTGGTTTATCTTGAAACAACTAGCTTCTGGTCCTTACTGAATTTATACTTTGTATTAACATGTTTGTATTATATTTTTTTGGAGCTGCGGTGGCTCAAGTGGTTAAGACGCTGAACTGCAGGCTGTGGAAGGTCAGTAGTTCAGCAGTTCGAGACACTCCGCATGACGGCGTGAGCTCCCGTCTCTAGTTCCAGCTCCTGCCAACCTAGCAGTTCGAAAGCAAGAAACTGCAAGTAGATAAATAGGGACCACTTCGGTGGGAAGGTAACAGCGTTCCGTGCGCCTTGGTGTTTAGTCATGCCGGCCACATGACCACAGAAACGTCTTCAGACAGTGCTGGCTATTCGGCTTTGAAACGGAGATGAGCACCACAACCCTAGAGTCGGACTCCACTGGCTTTCGAGCAAGGGAACCTTTACCTTTACCTTTACTATATTTTTATAATAGCCAATATGTTCCTCACTATTGACCTCTGAGGAAGGCCTATGTAGGCCGAAACGTGTCAAGTCAGATTTATAAGCCCTTGTGTTCTATCGTTTGTTATTTATACATAACGTATGATTGGGGCCTTATATAATCTTAAAATTTGTGATTAATAAATACATGTATTTTTATATACTTCCTTCATTAAGTTTTTAATATTGGCCCCCTTTCTTGACTAACCTTTGTCAGGTTCTGGCTCCCTTTACTCACCAGGCTGAATAACTCTGCCAAGGTTTTGTCTTTTGTCTTTTGAGCCACCTTGAGTTCCTCTTATGGAAGGACAGTGAGAAATGAATATTTAAATTAATAGGAGGAGTAGCCCTCCATGAATTTGTCTAATCCTCATTTAGAGGCATCACAGCTAGTGGACACTGATTGCCGCACATTAACTCTGGGTTGTGTAAAGAAATCTTTAGCTTTCTACCTGACCTGAACTCTTCACCCATCAAATTCACAGTGTGCTCCAATAACATACAGGTACAACGAGTCCTTACCACAGGAGAGGGCATCTTGGGCACATTCCTGGGACTGCGCCCTCTGCCCATGCTCCAAAGAATCGCCTTCCACCTCAGGGAATGTAGCTTCTGTCTTCACGGATGGTGCCCACATCTGAAACAGCAGCAAAGGAGAGAGGTAAGAGATAGAATGGAAAAGAAACCAAGGAATGGATCCTGCCCCACTCTCAGACTCCGCACCCTTCCATCAGCAGACCTGGTGAGTTATCTGGAAGGATAAGAAATGTTCTAGTAGAAGAGGCTGCTGAAGGAGGCTGTTAAATCTCCCATTTGGATGATTAACGTTTGGACAGACGTCTGGTAGGGAACCTTTAGGATAAAGCCAGACATTGTCACTGGACATGTCTGGAGGGAATCCCCTCACCTGTTCTGCCTGCCTTTTGTCCTCTGCCTGACTCAGGAGGAAAATTTCAACCAGGGCCACCACCTGGGAACTGATCTCCAGTCCACATCCTCTGGCCCAACACTGCATTTCCTGGGGCATTAAATGCCAACAATGCCCGTCCGTTCTCTACATATTTATTTTATTTATTTATTTATTTGATTTTTATCCCGCCCTCCCGCCGAAGCGGGACAAATAGGTCAAACCTTATACCAAATCTGACATCAAGAATCACAAAGACTGAGAAACCAGTAGAACACTTCAACTTTCTAGGACAGGGGTGTCAAACATACAGCCTACGGGCCAGATCTGGTCCCTGCAAGGCCTGGATCCGGCCTGCGAGCAACTGGCTCCCTCCTGCATCCTTCTCCGGGGCTGCTGCAGCTGTATCACAGCTCACGTCTGACCCGCTCCCTCTGCTGCTTCCTGCTTCCTTTCAAGCCAAGCATCCCTTCCCTCCCCTGGCTGAGGGCTCCTCCTTTGGGAGGAAGGGAGGGAGAGGCAAAGAGTGAGAGAGAGCCCCACCCAGGAGAGAGAGCAAAATCTGAGCCCTGTGGCTCCTTTAAGACCAGCAACGTTTTATTTCAGGTATAAGCTCTCGTATACTTCTTCTTCAGACTAAGGGAGGGCAGGAGACAGGTTGGTTAAATGGATTCTTCTGACAAGCACAGTTTACATTGAGGTCACTGTGCTCGGCTGTTTTCTTTGAGACTTGATTTCTCTCATCCACACATGCACAGGTACATGTGTGTTAAAAGGAAGTGGCAAGATGGGATAAGAGGAAAGGAGAATTAAAAGGAAATTATTTTCGTTTATTCTGAAAAGGCTTTTTTTTTTTTAAGGTTAGATTTTTCTGTGCCTATCTGGGATTACATTTTCTTTTCAAAAGACCCTGATTAGGAATGAGAACACTTTGATTGGCTTCCGTTGTTTAAGAATCCAATTCTATTGGATTCCATTGTTTAATAATGGAAGGAGAATTAAAAGGAAATTATTTTAGTTTATTCTGAAAAGGGTTGGTTTTTTTAGGTTAGATTTTTCTGTGCCTATCTGAAGAAGAAGAAGAAGAAGAAGAGAAGAAGAAGAGATTGGATTTATACCCCGCCCTTCACTTGGAGTCTCAGAGCGGCTTACAAACTCCTTTCCCTTCCCCTCCCCACAACAGACACCCTGTGAGGTGGGTGGGGCTGAGAGAACTCTGACACAAACTGCTCTTTTTCAAGGACAGCTGTGCCAGAGCTTGTGACTGACCCAAGGTCACATCAGCAGGTGCAAGTGGAGGAGTGGGGAATCAAACCCGGTTCTCCCAGATTAGAGTCCGCACACTTAACCACTATACCACTACACTATCTTGGATTACATTTTCTTTTCAAAAGACCCTGATTAGAAATGAGAACACTTTGATTGGCTTCCGTTGTTTAATAATCCAATTCTATTGGATTCCAATTGTTTAATAATGGAAGTGGATGGTTAAGTATGTAAAATAAATTTATGGTCCCACAAGTTCCAGTTCAACACCTCTCCCTTTCTTCCCTCCCACCTTGCTGGCTGCCTTTCTTCACTCCCCCTTTGTGCTTTCAACTGTTTCATTATCATCACCGACACTTGAGTGGATTTTGCCCAGCCTGAAATCAACACATTATTTCACTTGGAACGATCCCCCTCTCCAGTTTAAGCAGATGAAGTGGGGGCGGGGGAAGAAACCTAATACTACAGCTTGCAAGCTTTATCAGTGGAGAGGAGGAAGAGTCCAGTAGCATCTAACAAAATTTGTGGCAGGGCATGAGGTTTTGTGAGTCACTGCTCACTACTTCAGATACAGCTAGAATGTGGGTCCATTGGTCCTTATATCTTGGAAAGCGGAGTGATTTCATAGAATCATAGAATGTTAGAGTTGGAAGGGACCTTGCAGGTCATCTAGTCCAACCCCCTGCGCTCTGCAGGAGCATAGCCGAAAGATAGTCAATTTCAGATGCCAAATGACAACAGCAGGCGTTGGCAATGAGACAGGAAACCTTGGTCTCAGTTCAGCCCTGTAGGATGCATTGAGTGTCACTATCAGTTGCAATTCAGCAGTCTCTCTTTCTAATCTCACTTTGAAATTCCTTTGTAACAGAACTGCTACTCTTAGGTCAGCAATGTTCCACCACTGGTTTTCGAATGCTGTGGTTTCTTATGTCAGGCTTATGTCCATTTATTCATTTATTTTGGATAGACTTAAAAAAATTATTGAAAAAGAAAAGTGCTGGCATGGTAGTCTAAACCAGGGGTGTCAAACATGCG
>NW_015175067.1:0-21482 GCF_001447785.1 Gekko japonicus | reverse complement strand
GTGCCCCAACTCCCTAGGAGAAGGAAATATCCCCCCCTGTGTACAGAACATCTTTCATAATTATGCTTCCTAAGTTTTTCCTTAGGCCTAAAGGTAAAGGTAAAGGTTCCCTTGCTCGAAAGCCAGTCGAGTCCGACTTTAGGGTTGCGGTGCTCATCTCCGTTTCAAAGCCGAAGAGCCAGCGCTGTCCAAAGATGTTTCCGTGGTCATGTGGCCGGCATGGCTAAACACCAAGGCACACGGAACGCTGTTACCTTCCCACCAAAGTGGTACCTATTTATCTACTTGCAATGTCTTGCTTTCAAACTGCTAGGTTGGCAGGAGCTGGAACTAGAGACGGGAGCTCACTCCGTCATGCGGCACACCTGGGTCTCAAACTGCTGAACTACCGACCTTCCACAGCCTGCAGTTCAGCATCTTAACCACTTGTGCCACCGCAGCTCCTCTCCTTAGGCCTACATTCTCTCCTATTCATCATTTCCTAGCCCCGTGGCTTATAGCCCATCATAAGGCGGTTAATCAATGAGAGAAGTATAAGAAGAGATCGGATTTATACCTCGCCCTTCACTCAGGGTCTCAGAGCGGCTTACAATCCACTTCCCTTCCTCTCTCCACAACAGACACCCTGTGAGGTAGGTGGGGCTGAGAGAACGCAGAGGGAACGGCCCTTGAGAGAACAGCTCTCAGAGAACTTTGACTGACCCAAGGTCACACCAGCAGCTGCATGTGGAGGAGTGGAGAACTGGACCCGGTTCTCCAGATTAGAGTCCGCCTAACCTAACCACTACACCAAACTGGCTTTCTATGCAGTGGATCAAACCTGCTGCGCTCACTAGGGACTACCGTCACCCACCCACCCCATTTCCCAGCACAACTAAGATAGTTCACCTTTGGAAATTAAAGTATTCAAGAGTGGAACAGTCTGAGCTTCTTCCCAAACTAAACTCTGGACCGATGAAGCGTCAAGGCAAAACACAAGGAGTCTGAACAGTCCAAAACTGTCAAGCCAAATGCGTATGTTTAAAGTACTAGTCATTCCAGAGACATTTTCCCTCAGACATGGACACCATTTCTGACCCTGAAGTCTGCCGTGGAAATAACGGGGTGTGTGAACCAATTGAGAGAGCCCGTGGCCTCATTCTGTTGTTTGAACTTCCCTGTCAGGGAACCAGAGTCTATGTGGGCTAACTTACAGCCTCTCTCCTTCCCTCCTTCTTCAGCTATATCATTATTTATTGAGAGTGTTTTCGCTTGTATGGAACGGGAAGAATGAGAGACAGACATGTTATAAAGCAATGAGTGGCTATAGAAGATTGGCCCTGCGAGGCATTGTTGAGGAAGGGTGCTTAAAAAGGGGGGAAAAAGAATGATTTTTTTAAAAAGGCGGATATTTGGCGATAAAATAATGGAAGATCGTCCCACAGATAACTGCGGAGGAGCAGAAGAATCGGCGGCATATATATGATGATAAAATGGAGTCCTTCTTTACAATTTCAAGTTGAACGGCACTCGAAAACGAATGTTTGGACCTTCCTTTCAGCAATATAATAATCAAGGCTCAATCGGAAATGAGTGGATGGTTTCGATGCGTGACGCGGACGAGGCTCTTGTCCTTCCCTATTGATGGGGCAGAGGCAAAATAAACGAAGGAATGTTTCAGGAATGGGCCTGTCCATCCATTTCCCTTGCGTCTGCGTGATAATTTGCACATCTCAAATATGTGCCCAATCGTCGTCATTCGATTGGGTGGAAACATCCTCTGATTAATCCAGGGATCCATTCACTTCGAATCATAGGATCATAGAGTCGGAAGGGACCTCCTGGGGTCATCTAGTCCAACCCCCTGCACAATGCAGGAAATTCACAAATACCTCCCCCCCGCCTCCAGTGACCACTGTTCCTCACCCAGAAGATGGCAAAAAACCTCCAGGATCTCCAGCCAAACTGGCCTGGAGGAAAATAGCTTCCTAACCCCAAAAGTGGGGATCAGCTTTTCTCTCCTTTTTAGTGTTTTGGGTTTTTTAGTGAATCTGTTACATGTATTCTATATTTTAATATTTTAATATTGCGTAGTTTGTGATGTTTTATTTTGGTGCCCCTTGCTGGGGTGTTTGGATTGCTGTGGCTGGATGCCGTAATAAAATTTCATTCATTCATTTCCCTGGGCGTGTAAGGAAGGGCCACGGGAACTGAGCACTGAGGCAACCCTCCCTGCCCTCCCTCTCATGACCTGCCCAAGTTCACAGAATCAGCATGGCTGTCAGATGGCCGTCTAGAACTCTGCTTGGAAACCTCCAAAGAAGGAGAGAGCCCACCACCTCCCGAGGAAGCCCGTTCCACAAGGTATAGATAGGGGCTCTGGGGCAAGTGATGCTCTGTCTTCTTGGTGCTTGGGGGGGGGTCAACAGTGGGAGGGCTTCTAATGTCCTGGCCCCACTGCTGGACCTCCTGATGGCCCCTGGTATTCTTGGCCACTGTGTGACACAGAGTGTTGGACTGGATAGGCCTTTGGCCTGATCCAACATTGGGGTCTCTTATGTTCTTATGTTCTTATGAACCGCTCTGTACTGTCAGGAAGTCCTTCCTAATGTTTTTCTCTCCCCCTGACTTCAGATGCTTCTTGTAATCCTGCCAGGATTGTTTGAGACAAGCCTTTCCAAGCCTTGGTTACAGTAAATTAGGAATCGAATTGAGTGCTGACATTTAAATGGTGCTGCTGGTGGAGAGTGCCCTCAAGTTGCAGTCAGTTTATGGCGACCCTGCATGGGGTTTCCAAGGGGAGAGACGTTCAGAGGTGGTCTGCCATTGCCTGCCTCTGCGTAGCAACCCTGGACTTCCTTGGCGGTCTTCTATCCAAGTCCTACTCAGGGTCAACCCTTCTTAGCTTCTGAGATCTGATAAACTCAGGCTAGCCTGGGCCATCCAGTCAAGAGACGTTCAGAGGTGGTCTGCCCTTGCCTGCCTCTGCGTAGGCGAGGCGATGGGATCTACAGTTTGAGCTCTTTCTTGTGGTGGTTTGAAGCACTCAGTCCTCTCTCCAGTGCTGTTTAATATATATGTCAGGTTGCTGGGATAGTTGGGAGCAGGGCCTTTTTTTCTGGGGGAACGCACCCGAACAGAGTTCTGGAACCTCTTTGTGGGAAGAAAATTCTCAAAAAATGTTTAAAAGTTCATGAGGGGCACCAGGGGAGCATGACATCACTTGTGTGACATCACAAAAAGATAAAAGGATAAGATTAGAATTTCAACAGCCCATCCATATGCAAAAGAACCTCCTCAGGAAAGCTCCTCCATTAGCATGTTCATAGCCTAGGGAACTCCTACAAGTTAATGACTCAGCCCCACCCCAGCTTCCTGAGTCGATATAAATTACCTGCCTACCATTTTTCTTCTCACCTTGACACAGAGAGGACTCCATCTTTCTGTGTTATACCTCTGAGGATGCCAGTCAAAGTTGCTGGCGAAACGTCAAGTCCTACAATGCCAAGACCACGGCCACACAACCTGGAAAATCTACAACAACGAATGAACTCCGACTGTGAAAGCCTTTGACAACAAGTATATTAAAAAATTTAAAAAAATAAGATTTAAATGAGGGATTGAAAGAATCCCATGTGCTTCTCCTGCATTTCCCACTTGAGAGTTCTGGCACCTCTTTTTCCAGGAAAATGCTGGTGACATTTAGCTCAATATCTCTTTAAAGAAGCTTCCAGAAGCTCCCATCTCTTCATTTCAGGCCATGCCTGAGGAAGAACAGGCTAAAACTGAATTCAGAAATGTCAAGAGGTGATGATGGTCAGAAAAGCTTATGTTCTAGAAGGGATTCTCCTGATTCCTTCGGATAGTGTGGGTCTCTCACTGATAAAGTCAGTAAAGAATGTGGATGTCTAGTTGGATCCTAATCTCTTGATGTAAATAAAAAATGGTTATGCCATCAGTATTTTCAACCCCTTGGCACAAAGATTTTAAACCTTCTAGATTCAGCTAGTCTGGATGGGGTGATCCATGCGACTGTAACTTTGAGACTTGGCTACTACAACGTGCTGGACATAGAGCTCCCCTTGAAGTCACCTTGGAAACTTCATCTGGGCCCCGGTCACACGGCAAAGTTGCCACGGGAAAGGCACGGGAGTCCCGCAGATTTTCCAGGCGCGATCTCACCCCAACATTTGGGAAGTGCAGTGCTCCCGTGGCGAACCCGTGGCTACCTGCCGAAGGTGCGGAGTTAAAAACTAGTACCTACAAGGTACTAGTTTCCTGAAACCGCGGGCCAAGGGTGGGCGTCTGATCACGTTCCCGGTGGACTTACGTGGCATCTGGCGCCCACCGCTGTTCGTCTCCGCAGGCTGCGCAACAGCGCCCAACAGCGCATGCGCACAAAGAGCGATTGGTAGTGCGATCGAGCGGCGTGGCTTCTGTGCCGCGCTGCAGGATACCCGTCTGATCGGCATTTCCCCCGAACCACGGGACCTCGACCGGGACATCTACTCTGGTGGCCGTGTGTTAGTTTCCTTGGGGCAATTAGCCACGCCTCCCCTCGCGATATCCGGCCCGTGTGACCGGGGCCCTGGTACAGAATGCAGCAGCTCCTCTTTCGGGTGGATTAAGCTACCCTGTGCATCTCTCTCTAGTGCTGAAATATCTTTCTGACTCCAGTTCAAAGAGCCTTTGTTTGGGGTTCTGTCTAGGAGCTCCAAAGTTCACAGAAATCCCAAGAAATCATATGCAGGATCCAGGTTTGCTTACAAGGAGATTTTAATAAACAACGATCAAGCATACGGAAATAGCAAGGTAAGATCCCAATCCGTTGTGTCTCAAACGTGCACGTGTACAGTGAAACGTAGCTAGAATCCAAGACGACGTGCATAGCTAAAACTAGGCATCTTATACCCTCATGGCTGGCTACGAGTCAAAAAGTCATTCATCAAGCTATCCTGAACACTAGGATGAGCTCCAGGGGTGGCCAAACGGAGGCTCGGGAGCCGCATGTGGCTCTTTCACACATATTGTGCGGCTCCCGGCAGGGCGGCTAGGGAAGCGAAGGGGAGGCATACCTCCCTGATCGGTCTTCCCTTCCCCAGTCAGTGTTCCTCTCCCTGGGTAGGCGTGAGCAGAGAAACAAAGCAACTTTCACTTACAATGCGTTCTCAAAGCATGTCCTTTTGTATTGTGATTATTATGCTGACATTCGTGTTAAGTGTTTAGATTGGTTGTTAATGGATTTAATAGGCCAATCTGATAAATTATAAATCCTTTTTTCTTCTTTCCTCAAAAATGCTGTAGCTGTTGAAACAGTAGCAACTTTTTTGTATCTGGCTTCTAAAAAGCAAGATATGTGTTAACTGTATTGAGTACTCCTTATGTTTTGTATACTTCTTAGTGCACAATGCCAATAAAGGTTGTTGTATTGTATTGGCACCCCCTCCCCGCCTTTCCACCTTTCTTTCCCCTTTTCTGTCTTTCTCCTGTCCTTTCTCTCTCTCTCTTCCTCCTCGCCCATCCCCTCCCTCCCCATCTATTTGCTTTCTCTCTCTCTCTCTCTTTCCACCTCTCTCATTCTTCCTTTTCGCTCCCCTCTCTCTTAGACAAATATCATTAGCAAACCAATAAATATCAATGGACAAATAAATATCAGTATCAGTTAGGGTTGCCAAATGGGCCCGGGGGGCAGGAAATTCCCCGCTTCGGAGGCCCGATTTTCGCCGCAGCGGAATCGGGCCCGGGGGGAACTCTGCCCCCGAAGCTGCGTCACCAGAGGTGACGCAGCCACGTTGCTCACGTTGGGTCGGCGGGGGGGAAACCCATATGTCTCCCCCCGACGATGTGAGCCACGCCCCCAATGTGAGCACGCAGCACGTCACTTCCTGAAAGAAGAAGAGATTGGATTTATACCCCACCCTTCACTCGGAGTCTCAGAGCAGTTTACAGACTCCTTTCCCTTCCCCTCCCCACAACAGACACCCTGTGAGGTAGGTGGGGCTGAGAGAGCTCTTTCAAGAACTGCCCGTTCAAGGACAGCTCTTGTCAGAACTATGGCTTGCCCAAGGTCATCCAGCATCTTCAAGTGGAGGAGTGGGGAATCAAACCCGGGTTCTCCCAGATTAGAGTCCGCACACTTAACCACTATGCCAGACTGGTGTATTAAGCCACTCTGAGACTCCGAGTGAAGGGCGGGGTATAAATCCAATCTCTTCTCTATTCTTCTTCCTCCAGCACACCTATTATCTGCACCTGCACCCGCCTTACGACATGAGCTCCCAGAGCAGACGACAAAGATGTCTTCTCTTTTGAAATTCAGGAAGAAATGTAAAGTGATATGATTTGCCCGGGTTTTCAGTGGGATTTGAATTATGGTTGTTGGTGTTGGGTGAGGGGAATGGTTCTACTTTGGGATGTTTCGCCCTCTCTGGATTGGTTCTAAGCTGCCTTGGACCTGCTTCTGGGGAAAGGCTGAATAAAAATGTTGTGAATAATAGATGCATAAATAAATAAAGCTCTCCAGCTTCTAATGCTCTCCTTTGCGCTCAGCAACAGTTCCAATTATGCTGAAAAAGCTAAGGGCCATTTGTCTGTTTTATGAAGGCCACAGAAATCTGTTTCAGACATTCCCCTTACAAAAAAAAGAACACACAGTTCATAAAACGGCCACTGTCAGAAGCTCAGTGGTTTAAACGCAGAGGTAAATCCGCCACAAAGGAAGTCAAGAAGAAAGGTTAGGCATCCATCTGATGTTTTGGGAAAGGAGTCGGAAATTCTGAAGGCGTCAAGTATTGTTAAACAGGTGAAGTATAGGCCCTCTTCTTTAAAATATGGGGGACCAGAGAATTTCACAGTAAAAATGGTCATTCTTTGCTCAAGCACAAAATTCATTTTTCGTACCCTATTTTCAGACTAGACCTTCCCCTCCCCCAAGACAGCTGTTAAGAAAAACAGGGGTTCATCTGAAATTTGCGTACCAGTTACAGGTAGGGGCTGCGGTGGCTCAGAGGTTAAGACGCTGAGCTGCAGACCAGAAGGTCAGTAGTTCAGCAGTTCGAGACCCGAGTGCCGCATGACGGAGCTCCTGCCAACCTAGCTGTTCGAAAGCAAGACATTGCAAGTAGATAAACAGGTACCGCTTTGGTGGGAAGTTCACGGCATTCCGTGCGCCTCGGCGTTTAGTCATGCCGGCCACATGACCACGAAAACGTCTTTGGACAGCGCTGGCTCTTTGGTTTGGAAACGGAGATGAGCACCACACCCTAGAGTCGGATTTGACTAGCTTTTGAGCAAGGGAAACTTTTACCTTTACTTATAGGTAGGTACAATAATAATTTATTTTTGTGCATACCTTTTTTCGGGGGGCATTTGGCAAACATTTTGTGAGAAAGGGAGAAAAGGACTTCTTTCTTGACCTGCTCTATCCCACGCAACATCTTGTAAACCTCGATCATGTCACCCCTCAGCCATCGTTTCTCCAAACTAAAGACCCCAAGTGCTTTAACCTTTCTTCATAGGGAAAGTGTTCCAACCCTTTTATCATTCTAGTTGCCCTTTCCTGCACTTTTCCCAATGCTCTAATATCCTTTTTGAGGTGTGGTGTCTCTTGGAAGTATAGTCAGCACAAACTGCCCTGAACCCTGCTGACATTCAGTAGTCCCCCTGCCCCCGGCTAATATCAGTGAGAAAGGCAGGCTATAAAGTAATTAAATGTCTATTTTATTACATAATTTTATTTATGTAAGGAATTTCTAGTTCGCTTGTCCATATGGAGGAGGAAGAGGAGGAGGAGGAGGAGGAGATTGGATTTATACCCCGCCCTTCACTCGGAGTCTCAGAGCGGCTTACAAACTCCTTTCCCTTCCCCTCCTCACAACAGACACCCTGTGAGGTAGGTGGGACTGAGAGAGCTCTGACAGAAACTGCTCTTTTTCAAGGACAGCTCTTGTCAGAACTATGGCTTGCCCAGGGTCATCCAGCAGCTGCAAGTGGAGGCATGGAGAATCAAACTTGGTTCTCCCAGATTAGAGTCCGCACACTTAACCACAACACCAAACTGGCTCTCAAAGCTCTCTAGGTAGCTTACCAAAAGAGCTGCCAGGCCCCAAGCCTGCATCTCCCAGGAGAAACCAGTTGGCAGGCCTGCCATGCTGATGTCACTTCCCATAAAAACTGGAAGTGATGTCTTTAGACACTCTAGCATTCACGAAAACTCTATGGTTTCCCCATAGAGTTTTTGTAAGTCCTAGAGTGTCTACGTCATTTCTAATTTTTACCAGAAATGACATCAGCGCACCAGCACAGTGTCAGCACACACTGCGTTCCCCTCCATTTCTTCCTG
The DNA here is from genome assembly GCF_001447785.1 of Gekko japonicus. Lineage (NCBI taxonomy): Eukaryota > Metazoa > Chordata > Lepidosauria > Squamata > Gekkonidae > Gekko > Gekko japonicus. The sequence continues at coordinate 13,162 of NW_015175067.1, read as the reverse complement.
CCAGCACATCACAAAGAGCCAGGGTGTCAGGAGGTCTCCTACAATAGAAGGCCTGGCATCCCTACTTACAAAATTTAAAGCTGGATTAGAAACAATTACAATATTACAACAAACCTTACAGAAAAATAATAATGTTAAAGGCATTTTTTTTAAAAAAAATAATACAATTATATATGGTGGAGAAGAGCAAGAGTCCAGTAGCACCTTAAAGACTAAAAAATTTGTGGCAGGGTAGGAGCTTTTGTGAGTCCTTCCTCACTTCTTCAGATACAGCTAGAACGGGAGTCCATCTGTCCTATTTATTGGAAAGTTGTGTGATTTCAGATGCTGAATGACATTAGCAGGCAAATGACAATAGCAGGTGAATGACAATAGCAGGTGTGATTGGATTTGAGTGAGATATGCAGAGGGGTAATAGGCATGGAGAAGTCAGCATTGGTAATGAGACAGGAAACCTAGGTCTCGATTCAGTCCAGGTGGATGCACTGTCTTGAGCTTCATTATCAATTGCAATTGAGCAGTCTCTCTTTGTAATCTCCCTTTGAAATCCCTTTGAAATACTTTTCGGTAAGCAACCCATCTTGATCTATAGACATATACATATATACATATAGACACACACACACAAAATGAAGGTACCTAATAAAGGTATAGAAGCGCCCTCATTTGGAAAACTGCTGTTAAGGCCCACAGAGATTCTTTCTCTTTTGTAAAGAAAAGGAGAAACCGCCTCCAAAAGCTCTAGTTTGGAGAGACCTGATGTTCTTTTTTAAATTTTAGTTTCCCTTTGGAGATTATTTCTTTTCCCCCTATATTAAGTGGTTCCACGCATCTGATTTTGCCAGCAGCTCCCCGTGAAGTTTTTACCACCACCCCCCCGTTCCAATGTTTGCCTTCACTAGGAGCAAGAGGGGGAGGGGGGAAGCCTTACTCCCCATGGGGGCAGCTGTGCTCATGCGTGGCATTTCCATCCCGTGCTGTTATCCAAACAATTAGAAACCTCGCGGAGCGTGCGAGGAATTGTCTGGGCGCTGTGCAGAGGGTTTTATTATTACGTAGTGAATAATGAGAATGATTTGGAGCGCCCCAAAGCCTCATAATGCAAAGAAGGTTTGAATAATCAAGTGGGGCCCGCGTGCATGTGCGTGTGTTTAAAAGACCACAATAGATGAAAATGCTGTTTACTGGACATACGTCAAGCTAAAACGCAACAAAGCGGGGAATGTATTTACTGCTGCCCTGCTCTGCATACAAAATGCAGTGTAAAAGAGAAGGAGGTTGCAAGACTGAGTCAAGGGTGGGGATCATAAGGAGGCAGCTCCGGTACCTTTGCTTTCGGCGAGCAAGAGGTGGAAATGACGGTTGCCAGGTCCTGCCTGGTAACACGCGGGATGACATTCCAGCAGTGGGGGTGGGGGGAGAGGCATTGGCTGGCTTCTCAGGGAGGTTGCTGGCGATGTCACTTCGGGAGTGCAGTGGAAGGGACGTCATTGTGATGTCGGTGATGCGAGGTGCTCTGGTATTTGAGCGAGAACTCTATGGTTGAAGCCTTTTTGACCATAGAGTTTTTGCACAAATGCCAGAGCGTCCCATGTCGCCAGTGGGCACTCTTGGGCAGTCCATGAAATCACTGAGCAGTCAGGTTAGAACGGATAAAAGGAAGGACTTCTTCACCCAAAGAGTGATTAACACATGGAATTCACTGCCACAGGAGGTGGGGGCGGCTACAAGCATGCGCGGCTTCAAAAGAGAATTAGATAAGCATATAGAGCAGAGGTCCATCAGTGGCTATTAGCCACAAGGTATAGATAGGGGCTCTGGGGCAAGTGATGCTCTGTATTCTTGGTGCCTGGAGGGGGGGGCAACAGTGGGAGGGCTTCTGGTGTCCTGGCCCCACTGGTGGACCTCCTGATGGCACCTGGTATTTCTGGCCACTGTGTGATCCAGAGTGTTGGACTGGATAGGCCATTGGCCTGATCCAACATTAAGAGCCAGTTTGGTGTAGTGGTTAAGTGTGCGGACTCTAATCTGGGAGAACCGGGTTTGATTCCCCCACTCCTCCACTTGCACCTGGCTGGATGACCTTGGGCAAGCCGTAGTTCTGATAAGAGCTGTCCTTGAAAAAGAGCCGTTTCTGTCAGAGCTCTCTCAGCCCCGCCTACCTCACAGGGTGTCTTTTGGGGGGAGGGGACGGGGAAGGAGTCTGTAAGCCACTCTGAGACTCCGAGTGAAGGGCGGGGCATAAATCCACTCTCTTCTTATGTTCTGTCAGTGACACTGTGGTCACACATACTAAACAATTCACTTTCAGTGCCCTTTCCAAATGGAATTTTACTGTGTGAACTGGCCAAATCCAGTTGGGAAGTGCATCAAAAGTGGACCATTTTGTGTGTGTGACCGCAGCCAATGACGTCACTTCTGGTCTGTGCTGAAAATAGGGCTCTGGGACGAGAAATTCCTGGAGACTTGGGGACTGGGTGGGCGGGGCTTGGGGAAGGGAGAGGCCTCAGCTTGACCCAGTGCTGCCACGGAGCCCAGCCTCCAAAGCAGCCATTTTCTCCAGGAGAACTGACCTCTCTAGTCCGGAGACCAGCTGTAAAAGAGGTATATGACATGCAATATCAACAATAATAATCGGTTTGTAGAAACTAATCGCTACCAGTCAATTTACATACTTGTTTTAGAATATTATGAATAAGACACAATGCACTTTATGAGATGGAACATACAGAACACTTTAACTTATATAAAAAAGGTTTTTGCAGTGTGTATATTTGTTGTTTGACCCAACTGGAGGCTGGCATCCCTAACTGGCACTGCTGGTAACATCGCTGCAATGCCACTTAGGCCTCCCTCCGCCCCCACTGCTGGTAAGTCTTCCTGCCAGCCAGTTGACTGGCAGTGTGTGTGGTGGTGGTGATGGTGGAGGAAGCTGGGAAGGAGCCCCGAAAGCACACACCCCTTTCCTTAAAAACAAAACAAAACCCTAAAACAAACAGGAAAAAAATTACCTGGAAGTAAGCCCCTTTGAACTCAATGGAGCCAATTTGTTAGGCCTCCCACTAGCTGTTGATTGGTTCGTTGGTTTATTGGATTTATATACCACCCTCCCCGTGGGCGGGCTCAGGCCAGTTCACAACAGTCTCAATACAAAACCATTAAAACCAGGGGTCATTTCCTGCAGGAGCGCACAGGAGCGGAGCTCCGGCAGTAAAGAGCCCAGGGGGCGGGCACATGCAACAAGCCCCACCCCCTGCTCCCAGCAGCCCTCAGTCAGAGCAAGAAGCAGCCAGGTAAGTTGCAGAGGCCCCCTCCCTGGCCCCCGTGTCCAAAACAGTCCAGTGGCACCTTTAAGACCAAGTTTTATTCAGGTACAAGCTCTCCCTCCTCTGCAAGGACAGATCTGCACGTTCCCCGCCCCCCAATAGCTAGGAATCCAAAACAGTCCAGTGGAGCCTGAGCGGTGGGTGTTGCCTTCTGACACACTTCCGGTGATGTCAGGGTGTGTGGCATATGGAAATATGTTATGCTAATGTGTTATGCTAATGAGCGCCTGCGCCTCTTTTTCTACGAAATGACCCCTGATTAAAATGATAATTAAAATAACAATACATTTATTTGTTTATTTATTAAATTTTTACCCCGCCCTCCTGGCCAAGGCCAGCTCAGGGCGGCTTACGCAACAGAATAAAATCCCAACAATACAGCGTAAAACCATCAACATCCATTAAAACAGTAAAACCGCAAAAAAACTGTACAACCAGATAGTTCTAATCAGCAATATTGATATTAAGATCCAGGCCACCCATGTCAATTCAGCAGTAGTGATGTTACGATCCGGGCTGCTGGAGGGGAGATAGCCCGGAGAGGAAAGGGATGAGAAGAAGAAGAAGGAGGAGATTGGATTTATACCCCGCCCTTCACTCGGAGTCTCAGAGCGGCTTACAAACTCCTTTCCCTTCCCCTCCCCACAACAGAGACCCTGTGAGGTAGGTGGGACTGAGAGAGCGCTTGACAGAAACTGCTCTTTTTCAAGAACAGCTCTTATCAGAACTACGGCTTGCCCAAGGTCATCCAGCCAGGTGCAAGTGGAGGAGTGGGGGTATCAAACCCGTTTCTCCCAGATTCGAGTCCGCACAGTTAACCACTACACCAAACTGGATGTCCGCCACCTCAACCAAATATAAATATTTGTTGTTCAGTCGCACAGTCGAGTCCGACTCTTCGCGACCCCATGGACCAGATCACGCCAGGCCTTCCGCCGTCCTCTGAAGTTTGCTCAACTTCATGTTCGTTGCATCTATGACACTGTCCAACCATCTCATCCTTTGCCGTCCCCATCTTCTTTGACTTTCCATCTTTCCCAGCATCAGGGCCTTCTCCAGGGAGTGCTCCCTTCTCATTGGGTGGCCAAAGTATTTGAGCTTCAGTTTCATTATCTGGCCTCCCAGGGAACAGTCAGGGTTGATTTCTTTTAGGATTGACTGATCAATATACATGCCCTTTTTTGCCTATTTAGTGGCACGATGCTTACACGGTGGTTCTCAACAGAAATGTGTGCTAGGCCCGTGTTACTCCTCGCATGGAAAGGAGGCTCTTCTCTCTGCAGTGTGCTACCCTTGAGCACAATGCAGCTGCTCTCACCTTTCTTTTTTCCATTTTATTTTTTTCTTCACCTGATATTACCCCTACTGTGCTGAGCCATCTCGCTGCTCTCCTACCTCCGTTACCGTTTTCCTCTGCTATGGCCACACGGGGGCTCTGCACAGCTTCGCTGGGCGTAGCTTTCCTCCAATTCGGTCCCATCTGGCCCATAAGCTCCTGCTGTTGCCTCTCCGGGCTTTCCCCAAACCAGACTGCATCATAAAGTATAAATGCGGAGGGTATTGAGCATCCCTGAAAAGTGCGCGGGTGTGTGCGTGGGTGTGGGAAACGGAATATATACTGTTCCATCTTTCCCAGCATCAGGGCCTTCTCCAGGGAGTGCTCCCTTCTCATTGGGTGGCCAAAGTATTTGAGCTTCAGTTTCATTATCTGGCCTCCCAGGGAACAGTCAGGGTTGATTTCCTTTAGGATTGACTGATCAATATACATGCCCTTTTTTGCCTATTTAGTGGCACGATGCTTACACGGTGGTTCTCAACAGAAATGTGTGCTAGGCCCGTGTTACTCCTCGCATAGAAAGGAGGCTCTTCTCTCTGCAGTGTGCTACCCTTGAGCACAATGCAGCTGCTCTCACCTTTCTTTTTTCCATTTTATTTTTTTCTTCACCTGATATTACCCCTACTGTGCTGAGCCATCTCGCTGCTCTCCTACCTCCGTTACCGTTTTCCTCTGCTATGGCCACACGGGGGCTCTGCACAGCTTCGCTGGGCGTAGCTTTCCTCCAATTCGGTCCCATCTGGCCCATAAGCTCCTGCTGTTGCCTCTCCGGGCTTTCCCCAAACCAGACTGCATCTTTGGCAGATCTGGGACATTTCCTGTAATTCATACACAGATCCTGCATTTAAATACAAGCGAAGTCTCCTTTCTGTTAAAAAATCTATAAGAGGGCTTACGGGGCTACTCCAACCGCCGCCGGCAGCAATCCAAATGCTAGGATGCTAACCTACAATCAATAAAATGCAAAAGCAGCCAACAGCACGACCCAGTGATAAAATTTATCACCTGTTTAAGGCAAATATTTACGAAATCAAAGATGGGCCTTCTTCTTTTGTTGCTCCAGCTTAGTTGAATGCCCTCCTTGAGGCCAGCCAATCCTATGCTGTCTTTTAGAAGGGCACAGTTTATTTTTCAAAGGGATTTTTTCATTTGTTTTGGTGATGTTATTGCTGGAAAAGACAGCTTGGCCTGAGAGCCAGTATGGCGTAGTGGTTAAGTGTGCGGACTCTAATCTGGGAGAACTGGGTTTGATTCCCTTCTCTTCCACTTGCACCTGGCTGGATGACCTTGGGCAAGCCATAGTTCTGACAAGAGCTTTTCTTGAAAGAGCAGTCCTCGAGAGAGCTCTCTCAGCCTCACCTACCTCACAGGGTGTCTTTTCTGGGGAGGGAAAGGGAAAGGCGTTTGTAAGCTGCTCTGAGACTCCGAGTGAAGGGCGGGGTATAAATCCAGTCTCTTCTCTTCTTCTTCTAAAGTTGCTCTTCCCAAACGGATCAAATGGGCTCGGTCACACAGCCACATCCGCCAGCCGTACGACGAGTTCGAAATGGAGTAAATAGCCACAACATAACATGTGGTGCTCTTGGTTCCCCGTGAATTCATCGGGTCTGGCCTGATGTCTGAACGTAGACCACATCTTTCTAGATCTCGTTGTATCGGTTTCACAACGGGCTTTTCTGCTAGTATGCCCATAAGTGCATATGTGCGTGCACCAGCATGCATTTTTTTGAAAAAAATGACTGGGCAGCATTCTCTGTGGCTGAGGCATAACAGTAACGTGGATGCCTGAGCATAAAACAGCGGTGCAGGTGACCTGCAGCAGGGTGTGCTGTCTGGTCGGTATGCCCCGCAACACTTCAAAGCGGTACAGTTAGAGGCGGCACCATATCACTCCAAGTTGCCTGTCTGACTGCACCCAATGTCTGGTGTACGAAGAAGAAGAGAAGAAGACCCTGAAGGGGGCAGCAAGAAGACAATTAGATAGGATAGTGAGGACAACACCTCCTCTCCTGTTAAATGTTATTCCTTCTCTGTCTCCAGATTGCTACCCTTAGAACAACTTCCTCCCTCTTCTTTGAAATTCCACACTTAGGCTATGGTCACACTGGCAGCTTGGTGCGATATGGTGCCGCCTAACTGAACTGGTTGAAACTGTTGCGGGGCATATAAGCCACACAGCACACCCTGCTGTGGGTTACCCACAGAGACATCCTATGGTAAAGCATCCTCATTATTGCAGCGCCTCAGCCACGGAACGTGCTGCCAAAAAAAATCTCAAAACCCATGTGCGCATAACTCCACATGCATGCACATGGGCACATGCGTTCATGTGCATGCATGCACATGTGCATACAGGCATTTTTTTTTTTTTAAAAACCCTCCCTAGAGGCAGAACGGATCTGCAGGTCCAGACTGCCAAATCCCTTCTGTGCACGCTCCCCTGCGTTCAGACATCCAGCCATGCACAATGACTGTGCGGGGAACCGAAAACACCAGTTGTGATGCCTTTTTAACCCGGCTCCAAGTTGTCCTATGATTGGATAAATATGGCTGGGGAACGCCTGACAGATGTGGCTGTCTGACTGCGCCCGTTTGATCCAGAGGGGAGGAGTGGCTGTGTCGGGCCAAACTGCCCATGTGATCACGGCCTTACCCTCTTATCAAGTATGTTAGTTCCTAAATAAACCTTTCTCTACACTGTAATCAGGTTGTGCACCGTTGCTGTGTTAATTACTTTTCCCACAGGGGTTACGGTGGGCCAGATTAAGCACATCTCTGCTTAAAGGTAGAAAGATCATCAGCGGCTCTTTGACAACAGCAGGCGAGAACAAAGGAACAAAGATGGAGGCCTCCTGTGGTGCACAGCATGGTCGCTGGAGAACAACTATCCAATTTGGAGAGAAAGAATGAAGACCCACATCATCGAAAGAGGCTTGTGGACAGTTACCGAGACCGAGTGTCCAGCTGAAGGTGCAGAGGAACAGACTGCCTGGGATGCCAAAAATGACCAGGCAAGAGGTACTATCGTGGCGGGTTTAACAGACGGGCAGGTACTACGCGTCGCTAAGATGCTACCTGCTAAGTCTGTTGTTCTGCCCTTCCTTCCACAGTATTGGAAGGTAGGTATAAGAAGATCCCCTTTTCTGAAAGGCTGTACACAGGTTCATTAAAACAGATCGCATCCATAGCGCATATGTTTTTTTTTAGCTGCACATATTATAAGGCGGCTCATGAGAAGATCATTACTCCATTATTGGATAAGATTATCGGTTTTACTGGAAAAGCTAAGCTCGATTATCTTTTATGCGACGAGAACCCTAGGATTACGTACCAAGTAGCCAAATTCTGTGTGTTGATATCCAGGCGACGGAAATTGTATCAGAACCAGATTTAAGTTTTATTAGATCATGTGTTATTCTATAAATGTTGTTTACTGTGTAAAGTCTAAAACTGGTTATATGTTTGGTCAAATGACCATAACAATAAAGAACTACAGAACTATAGCTAAGCCTGTTTGGGCTGAATTAGAAGAGAAGAAGAGAAGAGATTGGATTTATACCCCGCCCTTCACTACCCAAAGGAGTCTCTGTCCCGATCCCGGGACGTAGCCCACACCCCCTTGGGACCCAAACCACCAACTCACCCAGTGGACTCACAGACCAAGAAGGCCTTGCAGTGCCAGACCCCGTCAGCGCAGCCGAGGCACAACGGTCCGGACCAGTCCAACAACGAAGCGAAGAGCCTCAAGGAGCAGCAGGAGAGGCTGATGGCGCCAGGGAGAGGCAGACGGCGAACGCTCGAACACCAGATATCCCGCACACCGCTGCCGGCGCGGCCTCAGGCCTCCAGGACCACCGCCAGCATAGCTCCAACCACACCCAGGCCATAGGGACGGCGTTGGAGCTTATCATGGGGGGCAGGGTTGGAAGGAATGAGAGGGAGGCGGGGATGGGAGGCGGTGCTGGGAGAGGGAGCTGGGTATAAAGGAGAGGGAAGCGAAGGTGCCAGGGAGGAAGGATGTGCTCGGAAATACCTGACGCTGCCAGAGAGAGGAAGAATCCAGGAAGGACGCTGAGAGGCTGGGGAACCGATGCACAGAGGGAGAGGGACTTATGGAGTGTCATTAACTCCGTCCCCTACCTATCTGAGGCCCCAACATTCCCCCTCTTCTTTACAGGCCTTGTCTTAATGACCCCTGGGCATCGGACACCCCCTCCTCTTGAGTCGTCACGGCCACGGGAGGGTCCACGCCAGTGTTCTCTCTAAGCTGAGTTAGTGTGAGCTAGCTCACAGTTTTTTAGCCTACAGCTCACACATTTTTGTCCTTTTTTGTTTTAGCTCAGGAAGGAGCAAACTAATTTATGCAGTAGCCAAATCGTTCCCTCACAACTTTGATGCCAGTAGCTCACTAAGCTGAAATTTTGCTCACAAGACTCCACAGCTTAGAGGAAACATTGGTCCACGCCCAGAGCGGATTTGACATTATCAGAGCGGCTTACAGACTCCTTTCCCTTCCCCTCCCCACAACAGACATCCTGTGAGGTAGGCGGGACTGAGAGAGCTCTGACAGAAACTGCTCTTTTCAAGAACACTTCTGCCAGAACTATGGCTTGCCCAAGGTCATCCAGCCAGGTGCAAGTGGAGGAGTGGGGGAACCAAACCCGGTTCTCCCAGATTAGAGTCTGCGCACTTAACCTCTACACCAAACCGGTTTAGAGAGATTGCTTGTAGAATCCCCCTTAAAGTGCTAGTTCTAGCTTCAGAAACGCTTGTTCAGCATAAGAATGCAGAAAGGTGCTAATTTCCCAACCCGAAGGTGGCAAACCTATGTAGCCCAGATTGGGCATAGTAACTCATCTGAGACTTGGGGTTTACCGTTGGGCTTGGCAAGTTCCCCTTGTTGGCAAAACTGTTCCGTGTAGGGTTGTCAGAACTGGGTTGGAAATACCTGCAAGTTTGGGGGGGGGCGGAGCTTGGAGAGAGTAGAATCTGCGAAGGGGAGGGACCTCAGCCGGATGCAATGCCACAGAGTCCACCCTCTAAAGTAGCCATTGTCTCCAGGGGAACTGATCTGTGTCATCTGGGGATCAGTTGTAATGGTTGGAGATCTCCAGGTGCCATGGCAACCCTAGTTCCGTGGATTCCAGGGGTGCAAAGAAGCATTCTGATTTTCCCATCAAGAGCTTGAAAAGTTGGGGGGGGGGGAAGCCATCAAGCAAACTAGCAGCAACAAGCTCATAGCTACAGTGGGGCTTTTTAAAGGTGCACACTCCTTTAAGCAGAGTGGGGTGCTGCAGTCGACTCATTCCCGCACTGAGCAAGGGGGTTGGAGTAGGTGACCTCTAGGGACCCTTCTAATTCGAGGTCAAGAAACCCTTCTCCTTTAAGAGAGTTTTTCTGCCTAAGGGTTATCTCTCTTGACTGTAGAAGTCATCACCCCCACCTGCCGGCTTGTTCTCAGAATGCTTGCTTCGGCTGGCAGAAGTGATTAACTTGCAGCGGCTGAGAACTGTCATCTAAACTGGTTGACAGCTTGCAATTTAGAGATCTCTCCTGGTAACAGCTTTCTAGGGGCGAAATGGCTTTTCTTTCTGCACTGAGGACTTCAGCCCCACCGGGGGAAAATTTGCCCCACAAGCCACAAAATCCTGGCTATGGGGCTGCCCCAGTGCAGTCCCTCCCCTCCCCTCAAACCGTTCCTCTTATTAAAATCCCGAGCAAGTTCTCACGCTGCACTCAACTCCAACCTCCTCTCCTTTCCCCCCTTCAGTTAAAACCTAACCTTCATCTAGCTTCCACCAGTCTCTGGAGATCTTAACGCTGTATCAGCTCGCACGCGATAGCACCTTAAGGGCACAATAAATGTCTATTTTTTTAAAAAAATGGCTCCACTTTAGAGAGCCGGAAAAGTGGAATAACCACAAGCTCCTACTAAATAGAGGCAGCAATCGTTTCCCCCCACACACAAGAAACTAGGACACATCAGAAGTTCACGGGGCGCTGTAGAAATATTTTTGTATATATGGAAAATCCTCATAACAAACACTGTCGAACAAATATGCAAAGGTGGGTTTCGTACAGATCTCGGCTCTGAAGCGGCTCCCCTGTGACATTAATGGAACATGCACACACATGGAAGATAATGCACGAAAGGTGCAACTATTTGCTTTGCTGATGCTTCAGACATCCTTCAAGCAGCTCCCGGCTAAATCCCAAGGTGCAGAGGGAACTGTTACCTTTTCTCCAGGTAAGGAGTCTCTCACATTTTCCCTTCCTGGGCCTTTTATCAGTGACTTATGGTCAACACACCCTGACCTGGATCAGCCAGTCCGGTCCAGCCCGATATCAATCAATCAATTAATTAATTATATTTATATCACACCCTCCCCGCCGAAGCAGGTTCAGGCCGGCTTACGTAATATTATAACAAGATAAAGCAGTTAAATTAATAAAAAGGCAATGAATTAGATCAAAAACAATCCATAAAGTGCTAGCACAATATAACAATAGCAGGCATCCGACAGTCAGCTGGCAACATGGTCTGGGTCATATCGGCGGAGCACGGGCTATTCAGTTGGTATATTCAGTTAATATTGGGGCCAGGGCCTAAAATAGATGGACACGGCTCCTTAATCGAAGGCCTGGTGGAAGAGCTCCGTTTTACAGGCCCTGTGGAACGGCAAGAAATCCCGCAGGGCCCTGATGTCTTCTGGGAGCTCATTCCACCAGTATGGAGCCACCACTGAGAAGGCCCTGGCTCTTGTCACTGTTAGCCTGGCTTCTATGGGGCCTGGAAGAGCCAAGCTCTCTTGGGAACATCTGGGGAAAGGTGACCCCTCAGGTAGGCAGGCCCCTGGCCATAAAGGGCTTTGAAGGTAACTACCAACACCTTGAAACGAATTCGGTATGCTATAGGCAGCCAGTGCAGTGCTTTTAGTGCAGGCTGGATGTGTTCCCTGATATAATCAGATCTCAGAAGCTAAGTGGGGTCAGGCCTGTTTGGGAGACCACCAAGGAAATCCAGGATTGCTATGCAAAGGTAGGCAATGGCAAACCATCTCCGAATATCTCTTGCCTTGGCGGAAAAAAAACAACCCATGGGGTCTTCATAAGTTAGCTGAATGTGATGTGTTGCCCCCTCTCCACCACCAATGGGCAACACAGCCCAGTCGCGGTTTGTCATCGTTGCAGTTCTCCATTTTGCCTCCATCTCAGCCCAAGATGCATCTCCCCCTCTGAGGATATTCTGACCAATGCTCCCTCTAAGCTGTGGAGTCTTGTGAGCAAAAACTCTACTTGGTGAGCTCCTGGCATTAAAGTTGTGAGCGAGCGATTGGGCTGCTGCATAAATTAGTTTGCTCTGGAGCCATCCCTTCCTGAGTGAAGACAGAGATGTGTGAGCCGGAGGCTAAAAAGCTGTGAGCTGGCTCACACTAACTCAGCTTAGAGGGAATATTGATTCTGACCAGCATTGGCAGCCAGGGTGACATGTAACTCATGGAGTCACTCCTGGTATTCCATGTAAACCCACTAATGAGCCCTCCGAACCATCTGCCTGCTCAACTGCCGGATCTCCCCTAGGCAAGCATAGATTAGTCAGCTGGGGGGCAGAATACAGGAAAGAGGATCACAAAATGTCTTCTTGCAAGGGAATGCAATATAAGCACATTACTTGCCCCGACAGAGGGTGTCCTACAGCTCTGCCCTGAGTGGGGAGGTCTGCCCCTGACAAAGCCACTTAAGTGTTTCAAATGTTATAGTGATATAGTGCATGGGCAACAGTGAGAACACAGAAGAAAGGAGGAAGTCGCTAGGGCAGCCATAAAGACCAGACTTGTAGCTGGGGGGCATTTGGGGGCAATGCCCCCCACAGATGAGCACTGCCCCGTCAGACAAAAATTAAGATTTTAAAAAACATTTTAAAAAAATTTGTAAGGTGTGTGTGTGTTCCAAAATGACCCCAGGCACAGTCAGGGGAGCTTCCATCTCATTTTTTCCGGGCTGAAAAATAAATAGGTTTCAAAAAAATGCAATAAAATAAAATAAAATTGCAAAATGCAAAATAGAGAGTGTCGGAGATGCCTCCCCTCCCTGGTTTATACAGAAAAGCAACCCGGATTCGAGTCTCTCCAATCGAAAGGACTAGAGGACTAGAGGAGGGTTAGAGGTCGCAGTGGAGTCGGAGCTGCTGCTTCTGCTGCTGCAAGAGGAGCAGCACGTACAGCCCGGGTGCTCGCCCAGATTTCCCCACGCCCCACCAACCAAAACTTTCTGGCTATGCCCCTGATGAAGACCATAAGAACAGAAGAGAAGCCAATGTTAGATCAGGCCAATGGCCCATCCAGTCCAACACTCTGTGTCACACAGTGGCCAAAAATACCAGGATCCATCAGGAGGTCCAGCAGTGGGGCCAGGACACCAGAAGCCCTCCCACTGTTGCCCCCCCAAGCACCGAGAATACAGGGCATTCTTTGCCCCAGACCGAGACTTCCTATCTGTA
>NW_015175066.1:16986-21806 GCF_001447785.1 Gekko japonicus | reverse complement strand
GACAAGATTACTCAGATTACTTTTTTGCAAGTTCCAGGAGGCAACCCCTCATCATTCCTGCCTGACTCGAAAGAGACCACTTGCTATGTTTTCCAGTGAACAGTTAAAGTGAGTGATTATGGAGATTCCTAGGCATTCTTCTGTTCCATTGAGTACTGATGAATTCCATCTCTCTCTCTTCCCCCTCTTTCTTCTCTAAATGTGTGCAGTAGCAGGCACAAGGAATCTTTTCATGCAGGCCCCGGAAGGCAGCTGACTGCCCTGAGTTAAAGCCATATTAATTTTTATAACTGTGGTTGTTTCCCGGGTGGGCGAGAGATGGCATTTGAGATGAACGCTTGGCAGAGAATTGCATGAGAAATGGAGGACAACCTAGGACCAAAGGGGGAAAGAACTAATCTCCAGCATACAAGAGGAATACGGACATATACAGAAAATGTAAGCAACAATCAACCATGTGCATTTATTATCAGCTGAAAATAGTTAGTCCATTGTATATATCCCGAACTTCATTTCATGTTTTAAATTACTTGAGACTGACAGAGTGAGCTTCCACCTTTGGAAGGCAAGCGTCCTGGTGCTGTCTTATCTGAAGAAATCTACACGCTCCCTAGAACTTTTCCATGCTTGGAGGACAACTTTGCAAGATACTTTTGCCAAAGCCACATGGAAGAAGATATAATGCCATCTCTATTTTATACAATAAAGTGACTATGTGTGTTCCTGGAAGTCACGGCGACCTCTGGTGACTGACTGTTTGCATACCTGGAAGTCCTCTAGTGACTGACTAATTGTGCACCTGGAAGTCACAGCGACCTCTAGTGACTGGCTGTTTGTGTACCTGGAAGTCATAGAAACCTCTAGTGACTGACTGATTGTGCACCTGGAAATCATGGAGACCTCTGACCTCTGATGACTGACTGTGTGTGCACCTGGAAATCACGGCGACCTCTGTTGACTGACTGTTTGTGTACCTGGAAGTCATAGAAACCTCTAGTGACTGGCTGATTGTGCATCGGATATCACGGCGACCTCTGGTGACTGACAGTGTGTGTACCTGGAAGTTACAGTGACCTCTGATGACTGACTGTGTGTGCACCTGGAAATCACGGCGACCTCTGTTGACTGACTGTTTGTGTACCTGGAAGTCATAGAAACCTCTAGTGACTGGCTGATTGTGCATCGGAAGTCACGGCGACCTCTGGTGACTGACAGTGTGTGTACCTGGATATCACGGCAACCTTTGGTGACTGTGGGTGTACCTGGAAGTCACGGCGATCTCTGGTGACTGACTGTGCACCTGGAAATCACGGCAACCTCTGGTGACTGACTGTTTGTGTACCTGGAAGTCATAGAAACCTCTAGTGACTGACTGATTGTGCACCTGGAAATCATGGAGACCTCTGGTAACTGACAGTGTGTGTACCTGGAAGTCATGGAGACCTCTAGGTACTGACTGACTGTGCACCTGGAAATCACGGCGACCTCTGGCGACTGACCGTGTGTGCACCTGGAAGTCATGGAGACCTCTAGTGACTGACTGTTTGTGCACCTGGAAGTCACAGCGACCTCTTGTGACTGACAGTGTATCTACACTCTCCCTAGAAACCTGGAGTTTGGCAAGCTGAGCTAGGGAGGGTTTGCTGCCTGCTGAAGGAACATCTATCTACTCCTCTTAAGTGCAGCCTTGGGAAAGTCATCTGCATGTTATATTTTTAAAAACAACAGTGGTGATTAAGACGCCATAAGACTCCAAGGACTCTTGCTTCTGCTTTTGCATCATATATTTATTTGCATAAAATTGATTGTGCAGGTCGCCCAAGGCAGAGCATCTGAGATCAAAGGGATTTCAAAAATTAACTACAAATGTGCAAGAAGAGAGGAATGAAAACACACCTAAAGAGGGCAAAATCATCACTGTGAAGGCTGATCCCTTTTATGTATTGTAGGTGGTCTCCTTTTGACAGTACAAATGAACATAAGCATTTCGATTGGCTAACCGGAACTTATTTCCGTGGCGTTTTGCTTGGCCGAATGCACGGTGTCGCCCAACCAAGCAGCAACTAAAAGCGTTACGAATTGTTCCTGCTTCTTCTTGTGTTTTCCATGAACAGCCCCGTCGGACCCCAACGTTAACCTTTGTGTGCCGCTGTGCACTCTATCCTTTGAGGACTCATCATCACCCCAAGGCTGTCTGTAATGATGACCCTGGTTTGTGCGGAGTTAGCGCAGAAAGATTCGGTGGCGCAGCCCTTCTGGATAATGGAACCTACACAAGGCAGGACAGAGTTTGTTAGTGGGCATTGAGTTGGCAAGCTTTAAACAGCAAAAGAATGATTCTTCCTGTGTTAGGGGAACAATGCAGTCTGCATGTATATCTCTATCATCTATCGTTCCTTGGGGTTTCTATTTTTCGTTCCCACGGCCTCCTTAGTCCCACTTGCTTTATCCACCCAGACTCTTAATGAGCTCCACCCTAATCCCCAGCGTTCCAGTCGCCTAAACCAGTGATCCCCAAAATGGTGCCTGCCAAGTGGGCTTTATGGTTGCCAACCTCCAGCTAGAGTCTGGAGTTCTGCCAGACTACAGAGATCAGTTCCTTGGCTCTCTTCCTGGAACATCTACTCCAGGGGTGTTGAATTCATTTGTTATGAGGGCCAGATATGACATAAATGAGACCTTGTTTGGCCAGGGAGCGGAGCTATAAACTTTAGAAAGGACACAAACACAAAGGTGTTTTTTTTTAACTTAAAATAAAAACATGCTCAAAACATCAGCACTCTTGCGATGTTTTGTTTATTTAACACTGTCTGATAACTGACACCTCTTGATCTGAATTATTGCATCAAAATTTCTGTGCTGTTGCAAACTTAAGTATGCTGTGCAGGTGTGTATCTGTAAGCTGCAATCCTACGATGACGCAGCAGCAGCAGAACTGGAAGAAGAAGCAGAAGACAGCCAGTTCCACTGGGGGCCTGATAGAAGCCCTCTGGGGGCTTGATCCGGCCCACGGGCGGCATGTTTGACACCCCCGATCTACTCCTTTATTCAATCTGTCCTACAAGAGAATTGAGGCCATGCCTACCCCTCAACCCTCTCGCCTCCATTCCTAATTTGAGCCCTGGATGGTGTGGGATGGTGGGTTGGAAGGAGTTCCTCTGAGCATGCATGGAGTGCCTTCTGCTCCCCACTAAGGAACCAAAGATCACCTCCCACATGCTTAACGCAGGTTGGCAGACACTGAAATCAACAAGGAACTTTTTTTTAGCAATGTCCTTAATATCGACATCTGACATAATCATCGTTCAAAACTTCACCCATCGATAGATGAATTGGAATTACCAATTGTTCTGTGAAAACACTTGTTAGCTGATCCTCTGCAACGGATGATCTCTTGCTGGCACGGGTTAGGGTGGGTCGTGCTACAGGAAGGGCACCAGAGCCCATTTGGGCTTTCCTTCCAAGTTGGTACTGGAAGCAAACAGCCAATAACCAGTTTTAATACATTCATCACACCAGCAAGTACACAGAAAGGGAGTGCAAAACCTTGTGTCTATGTTTCTCAATGAAATCAGTTTCAAACAGGATTATGATAAATCCCGTGCCAAGTTATATTTACGGAAACCTATGGAGTCTCAGTAACGAGAATATAAGAGAAGTCATGGTCATGTTGGATCAGGCCAATGACCCATCCAGAGTTCTGGCCCCACTGGTGGACCTCCTGATGGCCCCTGGTATTTTTGGCCCCTGTGTGACAGAGTGTTGGACTGGATGGGCCATTGGCCTGATCCAACATGACTTCTCTTATGTTCTATGTCATACAGTGGCCAAAACGCAGGTGCCATGAAGCAGTCCACCAGTGGGGCCAGAACTCCAGAAGCCCTCCCACTGTTGCCCCCCAAGCACCAAGAATACAGAGCATCACGTGCCCCAGACAGAGTGTTCCCTCTCTACCTTCTGGCTAATGGTCAGTCATGGACATCTGCTCCATATGTTTATCCAAACCCCTCTTGAAGCTGTCTATGTTTGTAGCCGCCGCCACTTCCTGTGGCAGGGAATTTCCATGCGTCAATTACTCTAAATGTATCAGTGTTCTTTACACCTAAAGAGAGCCCTGCTGGACTCCAGAAGCCCTCCCACTGTTGCCCCCCAAGCACCAAGAATACAGAGCATCATGTGCCCCAGACAGAGTGTTCCCTCTCTACCTCCTGGCTAATGGTCAGTCATGGACCTCTGCTCCATATGTTTATCCAAACCCCTCTTGAAGCTGTCTATGTTTGTAGCCGCCACTTCCTGTGGCAGGGAATTTCCATGTGTCAATTACTCTAAATGTATTAGAGTGTTTTTTACACCTGAAGAGAACCCTGCTGGGGAAAAGAAATCTATCTTCTAAAGAGGACATCCTTTTAACTGCTTTTCCTCACCATGCAGGAATCCAGAGGTAGACTGTGGACCAGTGATTAAAATGTGGAACCTGCCACCAGAGGATCTAGGGATGGCCAGGTTATAAACAACTTTCAAAGGGGATTCAATAGATTCATGGAGGATGAGTCTTAAAATGGCGACTAGCCATGGGGACTGAGGGAAACCCTCACATTCAGGGCAATGTTCCCTCTAAGTTGTCGACTGTTGTGAGGGAAAATTCGGTTTCACAAGCCGAAAAATCAATGAGCATAAAGGTTGTGAGTGAGCCCAATTTTTTTTTTTTTTTAAATTATCTTGATTTGGAAATGGAAAGAAGGGGGGGGAGAAATTGAAAGAAAGAAAAGATGGAGAGAGAGAAATGGAGAGAAAGAAATAGAGACATAAGGGAAAGAAAG
>NW_015175066.1:10022-16404 GCF_001447785.1 Gekko japonicus | reverse complement strand
GGAAGGAAGGAAGGAAGGAAGGAAGGAAGGAAGGAAGGAAGGAAGGAAGGAAGGAAGGAAGGAAAGAAGCCTCCCTTCACTCTGCTGCAGCGCAACTCAGGGGGAAGGGAAAGCATTTAAAAAGTCCCCTTCACTCTCTGGAGTTGTACCACCTCAGGGGCATGCCTCCACAAAGTGAAGAGAAGGCAAATTGGTGTGGTGGTTAAGTGCGCAGACTCTAATCTGGGAGAACCGGGTTTGACTCCCCACTCCTCCACTTGCACCTGGCTGGATGGCCTTGGGCAAGCCATAGTTCTGATAAGAGCTGTCCTTGAGAAAGAGCAGTTTCTGTCAAGAGCTCTCTCAGCCCCACCTACCTCACAGGGTGTCTGTTGTGGGGAGGGGAAAGGAAAGGAGTCTGTAAGCCACTCTGAGACACCTTTGGGTAGTGAAGGGCGGGGTATAAATCCAATCTCTTCTTCTGGAGGTGTGCCACCAATGTGGCATGACTCTAAGAGGGAAGAGGCGGCACACCTTCACTCCTAGAGGCATGCCACTATAGGAAGGAGGCCTCGTGGGCACAAGCACTCTATGGGGCAGCTGAATGGGAGTGGGGCCACCCCAGGAAAGGAAGCACCCCTGTACTGAGCTAAAAAGCTCTGCGCTGAGCAGTAAAAACCTGTGCACCAGCACATGCTGGCGCACCTTACTGGAGACACTGATTTAGAGGCACTAAGCCTCTGAATCCCCAGAGGCAGGAGGCAACATCAGGGGAAGGCCTCAGCCTCCATGCTGTATTGTTGGCCGTCCAGAGGAACTGGTGCAAGATAGGATGCTGGACTGGTTGGACCACTGGTCTGATCCAGCAGGGCTCTTCTTATGTTTTTATCTGAGGGAGTGACCACTGCTCAGTGACAGATTTAATCTGCTTTGAATATAGAAAGTCTCTGGTTCAGATCCCTGCCTCTCCAGCTACAAGGATCTCAGGCAGTAAGACTAGCAGCTGGTAGAAAGCAGGGGT
The DNA here is from genome assembly GCF_001447785.1 of Gekko japonicus. Taxonomy (NCBI): domain Eukaryota; kingdom Metazoa; phylum Chordata; class Lepidosauria; order Squamata; family Gekkonidae; genus Gekko; species Gekko japonicus. Next base: position 15,404 of record NW_015175066.1, on the reverse strand, counting down.
CATTTCGTAGAAAAAGAGGTGCAGGAGCTCATTAGCATAACTCCTTAGCATAACTTTTTTGCATGTGCCACACCCCCTGACATCACCGGAAGTGTGTCAGAGGGCAACACCCACTACTCAGGCTCCACTGGACTGCTTTGGATTGCTAGCTATTGGGAGGGAGGGAACATGCAGTTCTGTCCTCACAGAGGAGGGAGAGCTTGTACCTGAATAAAACTCGGCCTTAAAGGTGCCACTGGACTGTTTTGGACTGGGGGGGGGGAGCTCTGCAACTTACCTGGCTGTTTCTTGCTCTGACTGAGGGCTGCTGGGAGCAGGGGGTGGGGCTTGTTTCATTTGCCCACCCCCTGGGCTCTTTACTGCCGGAGCTCCGCTCCTGTGCGCTCCTGCAGGAAATGACCCCTGGTAGAAAGCAATGCTCTGCTCAGTATAAAGCAGTGCCACACATGCACATGAATACATACCTGCAGGAATCGCTGCATTGCAGCCGTCAGTGGTGCAGCAGACACTCTCCCCTGTCTCCCTCAGTCCATTTTCAAGATGCATAAATATGGCCCCAGGAACACAGCTTGCTCTCTTTGTACATGACTTTTTCACAGTTCTCACTGTCTTTCCAGCTGTACATCAGGAAGAAATAGGGAAACATTGGCCCCGGTCACACCAGCTGGATAACGCGGGGGGGAGGCGTGGCTAATTGCTCCGGTGCAATTAGAGCCGCCAGAACGTGATCCGACACGTCGGCGGCAAACCACGGGCCCTGTCCTCCCCACCCGCGCATTAACGAGGAGCCGGAGGGAAACGCAGCGTGCCGGCGCGATCACACCGCAGGAGTCCAGAGGCAGCCCGTGGCAAACCGTTTGCCACTACATCTGAGGTACTGTTTTTTATTGCGCTTTTTCGGCGGTATCCCACGGGTTGGCCACGGGTGCGCTCCACTGGCCAGATGTTGCGGTGTGATCGCGCCCTGATAATCCGCCCACCACCCGTGGCTCTCCCGTGGCAAATTTGCCGTGTGACCGGGACCATTGTACGTTTGTTTGTCCAGACATTAACATATTGAAACCTGCCCAAAAAGAAACACTTCTATTTTTTTATTGTTTAAAACTAATCCAGATTGAGGGGCGAGAAAACCAAGGGTTGCCAACATTTAGAAATATTGAGTTCTGTTTATTATCATGGTATTTAGTTGTCTGGTTTAGAGTTCACAGAGATCAGAGGGAAGGGAAGAAATAGACTCTGCAGATATGTAACTGACAGGGGCATTTTCCAACCAGCAGAGTTATGCAGATGTGGCCACCAAAAAGGATTGTACTGGCTGCTTACAGCCTTGTGAGCAGGGACCACAGTGCAAACTAAGGAGTGGGGGGAATAGAGAAATATGTTGCACTTGCTCCCGTTCTCCTGCAGGATTGGCCAGGTAGTCAGAGGCCAGTGTTTTCCTTGCCTTGCTCTTGGATGCCAGGCAGGCGGCTTCTTCTCAATACTGTGTGCAATCAGTAATATACACAAAGACAACAGGGCTAAACCAGATTAGAAGTGAGCGATTCTTGATGACTATAGCTTCCCTCAATTAATTAGTCTCAGCATTCTACAATTAAGGATATATCAATCTCCAATTTTGATGTATTTATTTCCTTCACTGTTTTTGCCCCAGATTTGAACTCAACCCAATGTATTAATCCTGTTTAATCCTTGTATCTGTTGAAGATCTTCTTTATGTTGTACAATTTACAGCTCACCCACTACCCATATGTATGGACTGGTAATTTCCAATTTCTTTTCCATCTCTGTATTTACTCAAATCGACCCTTCCTCACAACTATCCCCCCTTTCTATATGTAATGGTTGAGGAAATTCTGCTTCATTGTATCTGAAGAAGTGTGCTTGCACATGAAACCTTGTCCCTTGAATAAAACTTTGTTGGTCTTAAAGGTGCTACTAGACTCAAACTTTGTTCTTCTGCTTCAGACCAACAGGGCTATCCACCTGGATGTATCTTACCTCAAAAGCATTTGTGGTGTGTGGTGGGGGTGCCTGATTTGGAAGTGACAGCAGATAAACCCTTTCTACTCTTGTCAGAATAAAAGGTAAAGGTTTCCCTTGCTTGAAAGCCAGTCGAATCTGACTCTAGGGGGTGGTGCTCATCTCCGTTTCCAAGCCGAAGAGCCTGCGCTGTCCGAAGACTTCTTCCATGGTTATGTGGCCGGCATGACTAGATGCCCAGGCTCGCGGAATGCTGTTACCTTCCCACTAAAGCGGTACCTATTTCTCTACTTGCAATTTCTTGCTTTCGAACTGCTAGGCTGGCAGGAGCTGGGGCCAGAGACGGGAGCTCACTCCATCACGCGGCACTCGGGTCTCGAATGCTGAACTACCGACCTTCCGGTCTGCAGTTCAGCATCTGAACCACTTGAGCCACCGCTGCCCCTTTAGTATATTAAAAAGGTAAAGGTTCCCTTGCTCGAAAGCCAGTCGAGTCCGACTCTAGGGTTGCGGTGCTCATCTCCGTTTCAAAGCCGAAGAGCCAGCGCTGTCCGAAGACGTTTCCGTGGTCATGTGGCCGGCATGACTAAACACCAAGGCGCACAGAACGCTGTTACCTTCCCACTGAAGCGGTACCTATTTATCTACTTGCAATTTCTTGCTTTCGAACTGCTAGGTTGGCAGGAGCTGGAACTAGAGACGGGAGCTCACTCCGTCATGCGGCAACTCGGGTCTCGAACTGCTGAACTACCGACCTTCCGCAGCCTGCAGTTCAGCCACTTGAGCCACCGCAGTTCCTTTTAGTATATTACTGAGACATAAATATGAATGTGTGATACATTGTGATATGTAATATATGAGAACATAAAATGGATCTGTAATAAGAAGAACTGGCTGCTCTGCTGGTGCCCAGCCAGAACTTGAACCGCCTGCCTAAATCATGGGTCGGTTTACTTACACCGCGTCACTTCAGTCACCAACAAGCCGCAGGCATCAAACTCGGGGGCGCAGGTCCTGGCAGAGGTACTCCGTTTGATCATTGTTCTGACACTGTAAGACAACTCACACCGAATAGGAGACCCTGGAGGATAATGATGTGGAACAGAAGAACAAGACAAAAACAGGTGGAAGAAAACGCTCCAAAGCCATCCCCCTTCTAACCTCTTTCCTCCCATGTTTCTGGCTTGGTTTTGTTTAGCTCAGAGAACACAGCTGGATAATGAATGTGGGAGAGCTTTTGGGGGCAGTGTTCCCCCTAAGCTGAGTTAGTGTGAGTTAGCTCACAATTTTCAAGGTTCTAGCTCACACATTTTTGTCTTGGCTCAGGAAGGAGGGCTCCAGAGCAAACTAATTGATGCAGCAGCCAAATGCCTCGCTCACAACTTTAATGCCAGCAGCTCACAAAGTAGAATTTTTGCTCACAAGACTCCACAGCTTAAGGGGAACATTGTTTGGGGGGGAAGATAAACAAGAGAAGACCATTGTGCCTCATTTCCTTTGAGATCTTTAGTCCTCCTTCCTTGAGGTGATTTCCTTTAAAAAAAAAAAGGTCTCTTGCTGTAAAATAATGTTTTGCTATTACTAAGGGCCGTCTTGGGATGTGGAATGGTGTGGTATGGTGTAGCCCAATTTCCATCAACTCTCAGAAGCTGAAGTAGGGTCAATCCTTGAATGGGAGACCGCTAAAGAAATCTCTTCAGAGGAAGGCAGTGGCCCGCCACCTCTGCCTCTCGCTGGCCTTGAAAGCCCCTTGCTGGGGTCTCCATAAGGATCTTGACAGCACAAACATGAGGACAGTCCTCTCAAAATTTAGTCCAGGCAGCAGAGTGTGGGTATTTTTCCTCGCAGAGAGAAACCTGCAGTGCTCCGTCAAATAATTTGTCTCCTTTCTGCTCAGGGATCATTACGCCCCTCCCTCTTGGGACCACGGAATGGATCCAGCCCGCTTTCCCCCTCAGTCTTCCCCAATTCTCCTCCTCCCTACAGCTCCCCACCCCGCTTGACTTCTTCTGTTCACAAAGGCCTCGGGATCTCCAGTGGATTATCAAAGGGAGGCCCTCTCTGCTCTTCCTTGCTAACGCAAAAGCTGGTTGAATCCAAACCCCATGTTTGCCTGGAGACTGGAGACAGAGAGCTTCGGTTTTATAAGAAGTTAAAATATATTTCTGTCTGTAACCTGTTTGTTTTCCATCCCAGTTGGGATGGAACTTTGAAGAATGACGGCTGTCACCCAAAGGATCTTCTCTAGCCCATTTCTGACAAATGGGAACCTCTCCCATCGTCCACTGGTGGCCGGGGGGGGGGGGCCCTGGCGACCCTTAACCTCTGGGTGAGTAATACAGTCTCTAGAAATCCCGTCCCAGTGGCAGGAGACACCGAAGTCACAATTCAGAAATGCAGAGGATTCAATGAAACTGATGGTGACTCAATCATTGCAACAACAAAAAATGGAACGTTGGGACCAAAATGAAAGGAAAATGTTTTTTGTTTTTGTTTTTTCATTTGTTGCACAGCTCTTTAACTTACCAGTTCTGGCTATGGCAAAGAGAACGGCAAAGAGGAAGAGCGCCCTGGGAGTTGCCATGATGCCGGTCAGAGTTTGTGCTGCCGTCAGACCCACCTGGATTCTCTGATCTCTGAAGCTTTTCAGCCGGGGGGGACATTTATAGAGCCGGGATGGCTGCAGCCTGCCACTTCCTTTTGGCTGAGCTATGCCATTTCCTGGTGTCCTTTCAAAGCCGTGACGTGAAGGTTGGTGATTTCGTAACAACCAACATGATCTTTGATGACCCTTTTATGACAACCAAACAGACAGGTGTTTATTTTAATGCCTGGGCATTGTTAGACTCAGAAAGGAGCAGTCTGAGAAGAACACTTGGAAGTTTTAACTAGTTAATGGACTCTTTCTTTGAACGATAGTTCATTCAATCTATCTCTAAGCTTCTGGAGGGCTTCTGGAGTTCTGGTCCCCTTGGGGGACCTCCTGAGGACACCTGGGTTTGGGCCACTGTGTGACACAAAGTGTTGGACTGGATGGGCCATTGGCCTGATCCAACATGGCGTTTCTTATGTTCTCTTATTTTCTCATGTTCTAAGCGCCTGTCCATGATCATAGTAGCTATTTTCTGGGTCACGCCTGGGATGAGAGTTGAGGTGATTCCATTTTCACAAAGGAGATGTTTGAAAATCAAACTTACACTCGTGTGCAATGCTGACTTCCTCTCAAGTCAATCAATAAACCTTTAATGGCATATACAACATTAAAATCAGAGACAGAAAATGACACAATCAACTAAGAGTCTAAGTTAATTATAAAATCATAAAACGGAGTTTTCCAAGTTTTTCACTCTTATCACGTCAACTAAAAAATTGGCCACTGCCAGTAATTTCTGCTATTAT
>NW_015175066.1:6254-8218 GCF_001447785.1 Gekko japonicus | reverse complement strand
CCTGAGCGTTTGTTTTTAAAAAAAGCAAAAGCCCTTAGTTTACCTTCCCGGAGGAGTCTGGGACTTAAGGGAGGGCAGGTTGGGATTTAAACTTTAAAGGTAAGTCCTTACCTTTAAAGTTTAAATGTAATGGGGAGGTTTTGAGCATGCGCAAAAATCGCCATTCTCTGAATGGCTGCCTATGCACATGCTCAAACTGTGCTTAAAAAAAAATGCCGACGCCCGCAGCGTGTGAGCGGGCGTCCACCGGAGGGATCCGCAAGATGGAGGGTAAGTCTGATCGCGTTTATGCCGGCATAAACTGCACCGGTTCCAACCAGTGCAGTTTATGCTGGCTGAACGTACCCAGAATGTTGGACTGGATGGGCCATTGGTCTGATCCAGCATGGCTTCTCTTATGTTCTCTTATGTTCTAAGTGGCTGTCCATGATCATAGTAGCTATTTTCTGGGTCACGCCTGGGATGAGAGTTGAGGTGATTCCATTTTCACAAAGGAGATGTTCGAAAATCAAACTTACACTCGTGTGCAATGCTGACTTCCTCTCAAGTCAAGCATGTTATGCAGTCACATTGACCAATCACTCACAGCTTAATGTGGCCCATATTTCAAGAAGAAGATGATGATGAAGATTTATACCTTGCCCTTGGATTTATATCCTGCCCTTCACTCGGAGCCTCAGAGCGGCTTACAATCCACTTCCCTTCCCCACAATAGACACCTTGTGAGGTAGGTGTGGCTAAGAGAGCTCTCTTGAGAACTGCCCTTGAGAGAACAGCTCTGAAAAGAACTTGTAAGTCCAAAAAACAGGGGGGAAACTAGCGTTACAGAGGTCCCAGATATACACATTCCGCTAGGAGAAACACCATCAGAAATTGCCAAAACGACTTCCAGTTTCACAAAGGAGATGTTTGAAAATCAAACTTACGCTTGTGTGCAATGCTGATTTCCTGCCAACTCCAGCATGTTATGCAGTCACACTGACCAATCACTCACAGCTTAGTGTGGCCCATATTTCAAGAAGGGGTGGGAGGAGAAGGAGGATATTGCATTTATACCCCACCCTTCACTCATCAGAGTCTCCAAGCAGCTTACAATCGCCCTTCCCCTCCCCACAAATGACACCCTCTGAAGTCAGTGGGGCTGAAAGAGCTCTGAGAGAACTGCTCATGAGAAAACTTCTCTGAAAGAACTTGTGACATACGCTAGGTCACACCAGCAGCTGCATGTGAAGGAGTGGGGAATCAAACCCGGTTCTCCCAGATTAGAATCTATGCTCCTAACCACTACACCATTGTCTGTGCCATTAATGGTATTCAGCACAGCTGGAACTGGTTCATCCTTGCGATTTGCTGGCTTCCTTTGGATTATCCATGGCACAGACTCACCATGGGCAGGATGCACATCAGTTTAAAGTGAGTTACATTGTAAAGTACTTGGTTCGCCGCATGGAAGACTCGGACAACGACATGCCGTGGCACACGTTTATTCAGTACTTCACACAAGAACACACAACGGCCCTGCAAGGCCAACTATATACACTCCCACCCCTGGGCCTCCCACTCCATTGGAGGGTTTGAATTTCCCGCCAAGAAGCCCATTGGTCAGCTAGGGGGGGGGACTAGGATCCTAGGTCCCATTGTCTTTCTGGAGCCAAGCTCCTGTCTTTCTTGTGGCCACCGTGTGGCGGGCTGCATACATAACACCCCTCCCCCCATAGTTCAGACACCACCTGGGTGATGTAGTCTTTTAAATAAGCAAGGGGCTTTCGCTCACGGGTGGAATGCCGGGGTGCCAGTGAAGGAGCCAGTGTGGGGGCCGGTGGAGGAGGGCCCGGGTCTGGCAGTTCCGGGGCCCTCTGCTCTGGTGGCTGCATCGGTGGTTCGGGTTCTTCCGGGACTGAGCCTCCCTCCTTGCTCGGGGCCTCTGTGGGTTGGCTGTTGTCAGGCGATGGCGCCTCCTCTCG
>NW_015175066.1:0-2308 GCF_001447785.1 Gekko japonicus | reverse complement strand
GCCGCGCCGTCTCAACGTTGCTGCAGCTCAGCTTTGCCGTAATTCGCCCGTCCTTTTCCCTGCCGTGTGGCAGGGACCACAGAAAGGATTCGCTATCCAATTTGGAACACTTTGGTCGTGATCACACGCACAATTAGCTGTGTCATAGGCACGAATGCCAGGTGGATTAAAGGGCACGATCAGAAGTGCCCTGCGCCCGTTGGCAACCCGTTTTGCTCCAACGCAGAAGCGGAGTAAAAAATCACCAGGGAAAGTCTGGTTAGCAATCTGGGGGGGGGCTTCATCCGATCTTTTTTCACTATTCCGTCTGGCGCTGTCAGAAGTCCAGCGCCTCTGGATGTGATTCAACGCACGACCAGAGTAGAGATAGAATTAAATCATTTTTTTATTATTAAGTTGCACATGCATTCAGAAGTTTTTCCTTACTTACAATTAATCAATTCAGTTCTCTGGCTCATGGTGGAAAAGATTGGGTGCTCCGACCTCCTTGCCGTTTAAAGCGTAGACAAAGAAATGGGAAGAAGGTTGTAAAACTCAAATCTCCGCGCGCCTGGGTGCAGGAAATGACTGTCGATCAGCCAGTCACAGGAATGCTTTTGGTTGTTGTTCAGTCGCACAGTCGAGTCCGACTCTTCGCGACCCCATGGATCATCTCCCGCCAGGCCTTCCGGTCTTCCGCTGTCCTCTGAAGTTGGCTCAATTTCATGTTCATTGCATCTATGACACTGTCTAACCATCTCATCCTTTGCCGTCCCCGTCTTCTTTGACCTTCAATCTTTCCCAGCATCAGGGTCTTCTCCAGGGAGTGCTCCCTTCTCATTGGGTGGCCAAAGTATTGGATGTCTGACTAAAGACTTCAAATCCCAGGGGCGACTGCTCTTAAAGATATATGGCAGTTTTACTTACCTACTAACTACAGTGAAAACGCTGGCTGGGGGCATCACAAATGGTCTTTCCCCTGTGTGATTGCGCCAGCGCGCTGTCATAGCATCAGGACGATCTGATTGGGCCATCCCAACTCCATGCTGTTGTTTTTCCCCCCCATTATGGTATGCGCATCATCACACACAACATAGGGAGCACTCAGTGCAGAGATGTGAATCATCGATCCCCCGTTGAAGCGCACCGGAAACACGGGGCAAAAAACCCAACCCGATTAACCCGCGGTTGCGTCTGATCATGCAGCGGCGGGCTGCCCCCGCAGCTCCCAGGAACTGTGTGATCACGCAACTGCGGGTCAAATTCCTACAGAGCAAAAAGCTTTGCTTCCCCCCCCCCGCCGCATTATCTCGTGTGTGTGACCGCAACCTTTGTTTCTGCAAATGTACTCTGTTTTGGAAATCGGGCCGAATGGTTATGGCTGGGATACTTTAAAAGCTAACCAAGGCAGAACCTTGTATTCTTGGAACATGGATTGGTTGCCAGTGAAAGAAGGAGGGACTCCTAAACCTCTATGTTCTGTCTTGAGGATTGGCCTGATTTCAGATTTATACCCCTGGCTGTCCTTGGAAATCCTCTTTCACCAGGAAATGTAAATATCTCTCCCCTTCCCCACGACACGCACACTTTTCAAATGCATGTGAGCCTCTGCTAAACAGAATAGCCTCGATCCAGCTAAAGGTAGTCATGACTCATGGCCCATTCCAACCAACAGAAAAGTCACAACTAACTTCAGTCCTTTTACTCTCATTGGGACTTGGTTGTAACCAGTGTTCCCTCTAAGCTGAGTTAGTGTGAGCTAGCTGACAGTTTTTTAGCCTCCGGCTCACACATTTTTTTCTTAGCTCGGGAAGGATGGCTCCAGAGCAAATTAATTTCTGCAGTAGCCAAATCGCTCACTCACCACTTGAATGCCAGTAGCTCACAAAGTAGAATTTTTACTCACAAGACTCCACAGCTTAGAGGGAACATTGGTTGTAACTAATTTTGGCTAAATTATTGCCACATCTACAGCTTCGTTTCCTGGCTTCCTTAGTACTAGTCTTGAACTATGCTTGTACCAAGTTTCAGCTAGCCAAGTGACCTCAAAGTGACCTTAATTATTTGGGGATATTTAGGTTCCCAGCTTTGGTTCTTTCCACATTTGGATCTCATCCCTGGTTTTATCAGAGTTCAACTCGCAACACAATGCCTTGCATTTATCCACTTTGGAAGGTGGAATCTATGGCATTAGACCCCATTGAAATCCCCTCCTCCCTCCTCGGCCTCTGTCCCTCCCATATCCCCAGGTATTATTCCCAGAGCTGGGAATCATAGGTGCCGGTCACATGCAGAAGTTACCGCAGGATACTCACGGATGCCGGGCGGG
>NW_015175065.1:20552-22686 GCF_001447785.1 Gekko japonicus | reverse complement strand
AGGACTAAAAAAGAGGGAAGGAAGAATTGTGCAAGGGCCCCGAGCTCCTTGGAGGAAAGGTGGGATTAAGTGGAACAAACAGATGGATAGGTGCAGATAATGCGTCACTCAGCCAGGCCCTCCCAATACCGCCTTGTGTCTGTGATAAATATGTTAATTATTAGCTTACTTCAGTAGCCTTAGAAGACTAACTTTTTATGTTATTTCCAGCTCAGTGGCTTTTGTTTAATAGACTCTTTTATGTTATTTATCTATATACACATATATAAATCACAGAGAATTCTTGCATATTAATGGGGCATTTTATGTCATAATGGGATTCCCCCCCCACAGGCGCGTTGGCCTATAAATCCACACTGCTATTGTTTAAAACACACACTCTCACTCCGAAAGTTCAGCCTGAGAAGGAGGGCAAACTGAAATAATGGCTCGGCATTTTGTTACAATTGATGGTTGAGAACCTGACGCTAACACGAGCACGAGCCAGAAAGAGGAAGCTCAAAACAGGCTGCAGGGATGGCCACGCTCCCAGGTCCAGCCCACGTAGACCTTGTGAGGGTGCCGGCAGTGTTGAGGCCATTGGGCCTGCCTTACTCCTAGGTGCTAGTGACCCTAGAGGGTCTCCAGACTCTAGGTGGCAGTTGGAGTTCTCCCAGAATGCCCACTGATATCCAGATGACAGATCCATTCCCTTGGAGAAAACTGCAAATTCAATACTCTATGCCAGGGGTGTCAAAGTCGAACTCATTTGTTATGAGGGCCGGATCTGACATAAATGGGACCTTGTTGGGCCGGGCCATGTGCATCATAAAATGTAATGCCAGGTAGCAGAGATACAAACTTTATTATATATAATTCTATTTTCGAGTGGCAACGTTCGATGCGCTTCCAAATCAATTGGCTGACTGAACTGCCACTCAGTAGCTGTCCTGTTTTCCACTGGCTGCATTGCCTGAGTCCTGCCCACACATGTGCCGCCCAGCCTTAGTGTGCTGGGAGGCGATGGATGGGCTGGATACTCCAGCAAGTGAACAGTCATGATGAGGCCAAGCCCTCTCATGTCACCACCGTGACCGTCGTAGTCAGCCATGCCTGGGTGCAGGTAGCTGTGTGGCCTGTGAGCCGCTGCCGCAAGGCAGCCACAGGTGGTGGAGCTGTGCAGCCGGCTGGCCGGGAAGCCATTGGCAAGGTGTTCCACTGGCCCTTGGCCCCAGGGTCTGGGGAGGGGGAGAAAGCAGATTACCAGCACAGCCTTTTTGGTGTGGAGGGGGTCGTGGGTGGCAGAGCCGGGTGGGCTGCCAGCTGGGAAGGCACTGGTGGGGCATTCTGCTGGCCCTCAGACCCGGGGTCTGGGGAGGGGGCAAAAGCACATTACCATTGTGCCCTTCTCAGGGCGGAGGTGGGCACTGCCAGCGGAGCCAGGGGGCGGGTGGGCAGGAAGGCACTGGTGGGGTGTTCTGCTGGCCCTCGGCCCCAGAGTCTGGGGAGGAGGGAGAAGGCGGATTGCCATCATAATCTTCTAGAGCTCGTTGTATTGCTTCTACAATGAGCTTTGCGGCTAGTAAACTTTATAAAGGACACAAATACAAAGGGTTTTTTTTTTTACTTAAAATAAAAACATGCTTAAAACATGAGCACTCTTGAAATATTTTGTTTATTTAACAGTGTCTGATAACTGATACCTCTTGCCCTGAATTATTGCATCAAAATGTCTGTGCTACTGCAATCTTGAGTATGCTGTTCAGATGCGTATCTGTAAGCTGCAAACCTATGATGAAGCAGCAACAGCAGTAGAACTGGAAGAAGAAGCAGAAGACAGCCAGTTCCACTGCGGGCCTGATAGAAGCCCTCCGGGGGCCTGATGTACACCCCTGACCTAGTCAAAAGAAAACTGGTCGTAAACACAATCCCCTTTCCCTGTTCTAGACATACCCTAACTCAGTGATGGCGAACCTTTTACAGACCGAGTGCCCAAACTGGGACCCAAAACCCACTTATTTATCGCAAAGTGCCAACATGGCAATTTAACCCGAATACTGAGGTTTTAGTTTAGAAAAAACGATTCATACATTAACTTAAGATGATCCAAACAAAGTAAGGAAAGCAATCCCAAATGCTTTCATTTACTTAAAAT
>NW_015175065.1:0-14327 GCF_001447785.1 Gekko japonicus | reverse complement strand
CCTGCTGGATCAGACCAGTGGTCCATCTTCTAGTCCATCATCCCGTCTCACACAATGGCCAACCTGTTCCTCTGGAGGGCCAACAACAGGGCATAGAGGTCGAGGCCTTTCCCTCATAAGAACATAAGAGCCCTGCTGGATCAGGCCAGTGGTCCATGTAGTCCAGCATCCCATCTGGATGGCCAACAACAGGGCAGAGAGGCTGAGTTCTTCTTCTGATGTTGCCTCTTGGTCTTGGGACTCAGGGGTTGTGGCATAGAGGTCGAGGCCTTTCCCTCATAAGAACATAAGAGCCCTGCTGGATCAGGCCAGTGGTCCATCTAGTCCAGCATCCCATCTGGATGGCCTCTCTGGATGGCCAACAACAGGGCAGAGAGGCTGAGGTCTTCTGATGTTGCCTCTTGGTCTTGGGATTCAGAGGTTGACTGCCTCTGAATGTGGAGGTTCCCCTAAGTCACCATGGCTAGTAGCCACTGATAGAGTTATCCTTCATGAATCGATCTAATCTCCTTTGAAAGCTGTTGATTCCTGTGGCCATCATCACGACATCCTCTGGCAGCAAATTCCACATTCTAATCACTCTCTGTGTAAAGTTGTATTTCCTTTTGTTTGTCCTGTACCTACTGCCCATCAGCTTCATTGGATGTCCTCAAATTCTAGTCTTTTCAGAGAGGCAGAAAAAGTTCCCTTTGTCAACTCTCTCCGCCCCGTGCATTGTTTTAGAAGCTTCTATCAAGTCCCCCCTTAGTTGTCCCTTTTCTAAACCCAAAAGTCCCAGAGACTCTTCAGCCTTTCCTCCTCGAGAAGGTGCTCCAACCCCCAAATCATCTTGGCTGCCCTCCTCTGCACCTTCTCCCAGCTCTGCAATGTCCTTTTGGAGATACAGTGACCAGACTGTACACGGTATTCCAAAGGAGGTTGGCCATTGCCTGCCTCTGCATAACAGCCCTGGGCTTCCTTGGTAGTCCCCCATCCAAGTATATTAACCAGGGCCAGGGGTCATTTTGTAGAAAAAGAGGTGCAGGGGCTCATTAGCATAACTCATTAGCATAGCTTATTTGCATATGCCACACCCCCTGACATCACCGGAAGTGTGTCGGAAGGCAACACCCACCGCTCAGGCCCCACTGGACTGTTCTGGATTGCTAGCTATTGGGGGGGGGACGTGCAGATCTGTCCTCACAGAGGAGGGAGAGGTTGTACCTGAATAAAACCTGGGCTTAAAGGTGCCACTGGACTGTTTTGGATTGCTAGCTATTGGGGGGGGGGGAACGTGCAGATCTGTCCTCACAGAGGAGGGAGAGCTTGTACCTGAATAAAACCTGGTCTTAAAGGTGCCACTGGACTGCTTTGGATTGCTAGCTATTGGGGGAGGGGGAACATGCAGATCTGTCCTCACAGAGGAGGGAGAGCTTGTACCTGAATAAAACTTGGTCTTAAAGGTGCCACTGGACTGTTTTGGATGGGGGGGAGCTCTGCAACTTACCTGGCTGCTTCTTGCTCTGACTGAGGGCTGCTGGGAGCAGGGGGTGGGGCTTGTTGCATGTGCCCGCCCCCTGGGCTCTTTACTGCTGGAGCTCTGCTCCTGTGCACTCCGGCAGGAAATGAACCCTGACCAGGGCTAATCCTGCTTGGCTTGAGATCTGACGAGATTGGGCTAGCCTGGGCCATCTAGGTCAGGGTAAAATTATGGATACTTCATGGGAATTGTCCGGGAAGCCATGGCATGCAAACAGGAGGGTATCATTTTTAATCATTCGATCCAATAAATGAATAACGGCTTACAGAGGCCTCCTTGCTGATTACGAATTGGCGGCTTCTGCAGGTTTTTATTCTGGCGGGCTCTTGTTGAGGGTTTTTTGTGGGTTTTTTTGTAAAGAAAACTCGGTTAGAGAAACTCACTTCCTCCACAGAAGGATAAATACTTTAATAATTAATAAACTTTCTCTGGGGCAGGATCTTGTCTTGTTTGTTTTGGGAATCTTCATGCATGCGTACAATGGCACATAAATAATTATCAATAGCAATACCGTAATCGGTGGCTTCCCCGGCAAATTGTTATGTCTTCGGGGATGCCAGACAGGAAGAGGAGACGGGAGGCATCGGTGTGAAGGCGGGCCTTCCCTGGCAGACGGGCAGGCAGACAGATTAAGGAACTTTCCTGCAATGAGTCTAGCAAAACCTTAATATTGTCTGCAAGAGAGTTGGCGGGGAGGGGAGGTGTAGCCAGATCTCCTCAGATCTCAGAAGCTAAGCTAAGAAGACCACCAAGGAAGACTCTGTAGAGGAAAGCAATGGCCAACCACCTCTGCTTCTCACTTGCCTTGAAAGCCCCTTGCTGGGATCGACATAAGTCTTGGATGGGAGACCACCAAGGAAGACTTCGCAGAGGAAGGCATTCGTCAACCACCTCTGCTTCTCACTTGCTTTGAACGCCCCTTGAAAGCCCCTTGCCGGGGTCGACATATGTTGGAAGGTAAGCAGGGTTGGAGCTTGGGTGGGAGATCACCAAGGAAGGCTCTGCAGAGGAAGGCAACAAAAAACCACCTCCTCGCCTGCCTTGAAAGCCCCTTGCTGGGGTTGCCATAAACCAGAGTGATTAACACATGGAAACAGGAGGTGGTGGCAGCTGCAAGCAGGGACGGCTTCAAGATGGAACTGGGTCAACATATGGAGCAGAGGCCCGTCAGTGGCTATTAGCCACAAGGTACAGATAGGAACTCTCAGTCTGTTTTTTTTTGCGAGGGAGTCTCTGGCTTCTAGGTGCTTGGGGGGGGGGAGCAACAGTGGGGGGGCTTCTGGTGTCCTGGCCCCACTGCTGGACCTCCTGGGGGCACCTGGTATTTCTGGCCACTGTGTGACACAGAGTGTTGGACTGGAGGGGCCATTGGCCTGATCCAACATTGGCTTCTCTTATGTTCTTATAGATGGAATACACTGTTTGGGGCAAGGGATGCTCTGTCTTCTTGGTGCTTGGGTGGGAGGCAACAGTGGGAGGGCTTCTAGTGTTCTCTGGCCCGGACCTCCTGATGGCACCTGGTATTTCTGGCCACTGTGTGACACGGACTGGATGGGCCACTGGCCTGATCCAGCACTGGCTTCTCTTATGTTCTTCTGCTTGTCCTCCTGGAGCGTATTCAGCCCTCCTCGAGGCCAGGGGCCCGATCTTTACACTTAGCACTTCTCCCCTCCCCAAGTCAGAGAAGTCTCTTGAGTATAGCAAGACCCTTTCCTGGACTGGCTGCTTTTGTGATTGGCACACGAGGCAACCCCTTTACATACAGAGCGCCGGCTGTCAATGCTGATGTCTGGAAAAGTATATTCCAGGGGGAGAGGAGAAGCTCTAAGCAGTAAATACAACAACACAACAATAATAATCCATCACCTGTTTCCCCATCATCTGTTTCCTCCCCTTTAGCTTTTATCCTCCATCTTTTGGCACACACCCCCTCCGCACCTTCCCAATACATGACATCCCTGTTTCTTAGAAAATCACAGAGGCACCAGGTACAGCGCAGAAGAAACGCTTTGGGGAGTCAATTTCCTTTTTGACTTGATCGCCGTTGCCTCTTCTCGGCTTTCCCCAGGGTGAAGTAGCAGGCAAGCGGTGGCGGTATTGATCTGTGGATAGACCACCGATCAATGTCAAACCCTTGCCTAAAAATGTGTCGGAATTTGCACATCAAGGGCCCCGGCAGCTTCAGAAACCAAACTTCTCGGAGGAAAAATCCCGTTGAATTTTTCTTTTTAAAAAATCGCAAGCCATTCAAACAAAACTCCGCAATACCTGGGATCGCCGGAGGCCCCGGTTACCTGTTGCCGTCTCAGTCCTAAAACCGTGTCCTGGGGTTTGATATACTGGGAGTTTGCTAAGAACTTGCTTGCGGCTACAGCGGCGAGAAAGCTGGTGGCAGCACCAGATATAGGACTTTAATCTGCTCCTTACCTGCTACAATCCCTTGGCTGGGAGTGGGTGGGTAAAAGTCCTCATGCAGAAACTGAGAAGAACAGGAAGGAATTAGACTGGGCAGGAAACAGTTGTCCAAATGCACATTTCCACTAGGAGGAAACGGACTTCCTTCCTGCCTCTTGGTGCCTTTTGACGTCCCACCCCCCCTCATACCTATTTGCATGACGAGCAACCAACCTCAGACAGCAGAAAGGTACCAACGTTGCCCTGCCTTAACAGGCCTAGAAGCAGGGGTCATGTCCTGCAGGAGCGCACAGGAGCGGAGCTCTGGCAGCAAGGAGCTCAGGGGATGGGCACATGCAACAAGCCCCGCCCCCTGCTCCCAGCAGCCCTCAGTCAGGCCATGAGGAACAAGAAGCAGCCAGGTAAGTTAGAACAGATCTGCACGTTAAACCCCCCCCCCCAATAGCTAGCAATCCAAAAGAGTCCAGTGGAGCCTGAGCGGTGGGTGTTGCCTTCTGACACACTTCAGGTGATGCCAGGGGGTGTGGCAGATGCAAACGAGTTATGGTAATGAGTTATGCTAATGAGCTCCTGCACCTCTTTTTCTACGAAATGACCCCTGCCTAGAAGTAAAGAGTTGTGCAAATTGGGGTCTACAAAAGCCAGGTGAGTGTGGGGAGTGGCCTGTCCGAGGGCCACACAAGGCGCGCATTAGCTCCTATTGCCTAAGCTTAGAAGACAAACAATCTGATCCTTCACCTTTAACCTTTATGGCAGTCGGATTTGAATACGGAAGCTGATTTGCCTGTTTGGTGAAGCCAGCCGTCTTGGTTATTAGTGAATGTGTCGTCATTAAACCAGACTAGCCATTGTCACTAGCGTGTAACAATATAATGTTATAAATAATAAACAAACAGGAAATGGGGGGGGAAATAATTTCGTTTATGATTGCTTGGGATTGTCTTATAATTGCTGTTTTATGTGTTTCGACTTTTACGTAAGCCGCCCTGAGCCTGCAGGGAGGGCGGGGTATAAACCAACCAAACAAATAAATAATAAACTGTATAATGCGTGTATTATATCAGGTGGCCCGTAGCTACGGTGGGGGCTGTTCGGGGCCCCGCCCCCTTTCTTAATGGGACAGCCCCACAAGATTGATCAGTGAATAACATCGTTTATTTAAGTCAATAGAATACTGCTATAATACCAGTATTCTATTGACTTAAATAAAGTACGTTATCTACTGATATCGGGGGTGGTGGTGGTGGTCAGGAGGAGGACTCCAGGCTTGATTACTGCAATTCGCTCTATGCAGGCTTACCCCTGAGTGAGACTGATCCAGAAATTACAGCTGGTACAAAATGCGGCGGCACGCCTGCTGTCGTCGACGCCCGTGCGGGCTCACGTCTGGCATGTGCTTTGCCAGCTGCACTGATGACCAGTTGAGTACCCGATCCGCTTCAAGGTGTTGGTAATAACCTTCAAAGCCTTATACGGCCTGGGACCAACATATCTAAGGGACCGCCTCTTCCCGTATACACCTCGAAGAGCTTTACCCTCTAGTAATCCACATCTCCTGGCCCTAGGGAATGTGGGGCTCGGGGAGGGGCCTCCACAGGGTATAATGCCATCAAGGACTCCCTCCAAAGCAGCCATTTCCTCCAAGAAAACCGCCCTCAGTATTCTGACAATGGCTCCGGAGCAAACTTTGATGTAATTTCTGATCTAATCCATTACAGCAAGAGCCAGTTGTTGTTCAGTCGCACAGTCGAGTCTGACTCTTCGCGACCCCATGGACCACATTGCGCCAGGCCCTCCTGTCTTCCGTCGTACTCTGGAGTTTGCTTAACTTCATGTTTGTTGCCTCGATGACACTGTCTGACCATCTCATGCTTTGCCGTCCCCGTCTTCTTTGACCTTCAATCTTTCCCAGCATCAGGGTCTTCTCCAGGGAGGGCTCCCTTCTCATTGGGTGGCCAAAGTATTTGAGCTTCAGTTTCATTATCTGGCCTTCCAGGGAACAGTCAGGGTTGATTTCTTTTAGGATTGACTGAGTTGATCTTCTTGCAGTCCATGGGACTCTCAAGATTCTTCTCCAGCACCATTGTTCAAAAGAATCTATTCTTCGGCGCTCGGCCTTCCTTATATTCCAACTCTCGCAGCCATACGTTCCTACTGGGAATACCATCACTTTGACCATACAGACTTTTGTTGGCAGAGTGATGTCTCTGCTTTTTATTATGCTGTAAAAAGCCAGTAAAACAGCGCAATTCTGATATGAGAAAGATTAAAACAGTAATAACATAGTATAACGACACGAACAAGAGAAAATTAATAAAATTAGTAAAATAAAATAACATTAATAAGAGAATCATACCATTTTTTTCAGCTAAAATAAGTTTACATTTCCTAATAGCTTTGGCAGCACATCTGCTAAAACTATACAGAGCAGACTAATTAACGCAGTAGTGTTGGGTGTTACAAGTCAAAACACTTCAGTATTTACAGGGTTAATGATGTTTGTTAAGTCACATGTTTGTTTGTAACCAATCTGTTTTAGACAATAGGATGCCCGGGAACTTTGGAGCTAATTTGCTAGTCTGATTGGAAACCAAGGTGTCAAGTATTTAGCATATTGGCGTCTCCTCCCGTTCTTTGTTCTGACTAGAGAAGGAGACGCCATTCGGCTCTTCCTGTTTTACCTTTTAGCTGCAAGGATGTAGGCATATTAGCTCTTTGTTATTTTATATCCTGTGCACCTTTCCCCATGTTAGGTTTATAGTAAACTTTTATATTTTAATACACACCATGGACTCAGCCTCTTAATACTCTGCTGACTTACTCAAAAAGAATCCCAACAAGTAGCCAAGTGGCTCGCTCACAACTTTGATGCCAGTACACAAAGTACAAGTTTTGCTCACAAGCCTCCACAGCTTAGAGGGGGCACTGCTTGGCTCCAGATATCACACTTCTTAAAAAAAACCGAGAGCCATTGGCCAGGCGCATTTCTTATTTGGTTAACCTAGGCCTTCCTCAGCCATCTTGGCCCGTGATTTCCTTAAAGCCGCCTGCAATGAAGAGTTGGGGAAACGTGGCTTTTTTTTTTTGGAATGGGGAGTCAGACAATTGAAACGTTTCACGGGAAAGAGAAAGAGAGAGAAGACGGGAAGGGGACCTGAAGCCTGTTGGGTATTTGCATGTTGAAAACACTCAATGTGTGTGTATGGGGTTAAATGTCTGTTCTGTTGTCACAGGAAATCACCTGCCTTTGTGTTAGCCAATGTTAGCTTAGATCTGCAAGCCCGCGAAAAGCATCCCTGTTCTGAGAGTTTGATTGGGAGCAAAGTGTTAGTGTCTTTGCATTTTATGGCCTCTCTTCCTCTCTTTGTTTGAAGAAGAAGCATGTTGGAGAGAAGCCATTGCTCTCTTCTAGTCTGTCCTTTGTAGAGTGAAGATGTAGCTTATATAGCTCTGTTGTTATTTTCTCCCAGTTACCCTTCCCTATGGTAGAATTGTAGTAAACTTTTATATTTTTAAACACACATGGACTCTGAATCTGATTATTGAACTCTGGCATTGCTAAGCTGTTTCTAACTCTGCTGAACTTTATAAAAACTCCAACAAAGCCACACTTTGCATATACAAGATACAACCCCCCTTCTTTCCCCTCCCTTCTAATCTCCATTCCCTTTCATTCGTTAAAAGACAGCATATATATTTTTCCCCTTTCCCCCCTTCTCTTGGAAAACAACAATCGATCCATCCCCAGTGGGTTCATCCCTGGCAGAGAGAGAGAGAGTCCCGAACCATCCTAATCTTCCACTTGTTACCTTTGAATGTCTTCAGCCCCTCCGGAGATCCCGGGGCTGCCTCCTTTGCCTCATAATGACCCAGGTGCACACACAACTTTGTCTGCCACTGGCTTCTTTCTCGGAAGGGGGGCCGTAAATCACTTTAAGCATCTACTCCCCCCTCCTCCTCCTGTCTCCCCCACCCACCCTTTTTCTCTCTCCCTTTGAAGAGGCCAGATCGTCTTAAGGCTTTTGATTTGTGGCCTCTTCTCCATGCTTTGGGGAAGCACATAGGCCCAATGTGGGAAGCAAGGACCGTGTTGGCTTGTTAAAGTCTGTGTCTTGCGGATGCCTGGATGAGGGAGCTGTTGGTGGTAAGAAGTTCCCAGCTGTTTCCAGGGAGGAAGGAGGCCTTCTCTCTATTTACCCCCAAAAAGAGGGTCTAGGTCGGGCCGCTATTGTGTTGGAAGCTGAAGCTGCGCTTGTACGCCTGACCGCGTGCAAGCCCAAGCACATGAATACCACCCTCCGAGGCAGCCATTTTCTTCGGGGGAACTGATCTCTGTTGTTTGAAGACGAGTTGTAGTGCCAAAACACCAAAGCAACAATAACCGAATGGAAAGTATGGATTAGAAAATGGCTCAAGACGCAGCCCGGTGTGTGTGTGTGTGTGTGTGTGTGGACCCCTTAAAAACGACTCTCTGGCAGGTCCTTGCAGAGGAGCGACACCAAGCACAAATATAAAGTAAAGGTAAAGGTTCCCTTGCTTGAAAGCCAGTCAAGTCTGACTCTAGGGTTGCAGTGCTCCTCTGCAAGGACCTGCCAGACAGTCGTTTTTAAGGAGAGATGGGAGCTCACTCCGTCATGTGGCACACTCGAGTCACGAACTGCTGAACTACCGGCCTTCCTAAACCTACAGTTCAGTTCAGCGTCTTAACCACTCGAGCCACCTCAGTTTTAAAAACCTTGTAGGGGCCTGAATAAAGCCTCATAAAATGTTCAATGTTACAAATACACACAAAAGAGAACAGTGTATGACCTGACGCGTTTCCGCTCACAAGAGCCTTCTTCAGAGGTCAAATAGTGCAAAATACAACAAGCAACAGAGCCCCTGCAACACATGTGAGGCAATGAACAATAAATAAATAAAATAGGACCAAAATTGGAATGTTTCAGTATGGAATTGAATGACACATTGTCCCTGACAAGGCAATTCTATTTGCACATAACATTTCCAGTTCATGCAACAACTTCTGACACAAGGCCAGATATATTTGTGGCCACAAATAGAAACTTTTTGGTGTGTCATTCAATTCCATATTGGAACATTCCAATGTTGGTCCTATTTTATTTATTGTTTATTACCTCACATGCGTTACAGGGACTCTGTTGCTTGTTGTATTTTGCACTATTTGACCTCTGAAGAAGGCTGCTGTGGAAGGTTGGGAGTTCAGCAGTTTGAGACCCGAGTTGCCGCATGATGGAGTGAGCTCCCGTCTCTAGTTCCAGCTCCTGCCAACCTAGCAGTTCGAAAGCAAGAAATTGCAAGTAGATAAATAGGTACCACTTCAGTGGGAAGGGAACAGCGTTCCGTGCGCCTCGGTGTTTAGTCATGCCAGCCACATGACCACGGAAACGTCTTCAGACAGCACTGGCTCTTCGGCTTAGAAACGGAGATGAGCACCGCAACCCTAGAGTCGGACTTGACTGGCTTTCGAGCAAGGGAACCTTTACCTTTACCTTTATATTTGTGCTTGGCGTAGCTCCTCTGCAAGGACATGCCAGAGAGTCGTTTTTAAGGGGTCCCCCCCACACACACACACACCAGGCTGCGTCTTGAGCCATTTTCGAATCCATACTTCACATTCGGTTATTGTTGGTTTGGTGTTTTTTTTTAATTTTAAAGACCCCTAGAATGTTTCCGTCACATTCTAGTTTATGTTTTGATAGAGTACAAAAATGAGCAGTCTGATCTTGTTTTCTAAAAAATGACAAACATCGGGGGAATTAACATTAAAGTTGGGGGTTTGAAGGAAGTCATTTGTTGCTTTGGACATTCAAAAAAGAAAAGAAAAGAAAAAGGTCAGTGGATTCATGTAGGGTTGCCAGCCCCCAGGTGGGGCCTGGAGATCTTTTGGAACTACAACTCGTCTTCGAACAACAGAGATCAGTTCCCCCGAAGAAAATGGCTGCCTCGGAGGGTGGTATTCATGCGCTTGGGCTCGCACGTGGTCAGGCGTACAAGCGCAGCTTCAGGTTCCAACACAATAGCGGCCCGACCTAGACCTATGGAGATGAGTCACCTTGTAAATAGCATGCTAGAATTTAGTAAAAACTTTATATTTTAATCACACATGGACTCTCAGTCTGAATTATTTTACTCAGGCACTGCTGGGCTATATTATCTCTGCTAAATACCATTTTTTCAATATCTCACTATCACCCAACACTATCACTGGTGGTGGGTTGTGTGTGGGGTGTTTGGGAGATATAAGCTGTGCTTCGGCTCTGGAAGTTTGTCTCGTGTTTTACTGATTTCCAATAAACTATGAGCTGACCACTTCTACACGTCTGAACCCAGTCTATTACAGGTTTGTTCCGTAAAATGCCCGATGCCGCGCAGGAGGCGGAGGACACCCAACAGGCTACCGCTCGGACGGAGGCCGCGGGCCTTCCGCGCCACAGCAGCTCGGCAACCCGCCTCTTTCCCAAACACCCTTGAGGACGGGCAGCGGAGGGCAGGAGTCGCTTTGTGAAACAGAGGCCTAATAAAATCCAATTATAGGTAGATCATCAGCTTGGGCCCCTGAAAGATGACAGACCATAAATTACCCAGCCCTCCGCTTGCTTTTTTTAAACGCGGCTTTGCAATTTCCAGGCCCCCTCGCTTACTCGCTCATTCGTTTTATGAGTGTTAACAGTGTTCGCGAGGGGAAGAGGCCTGGTGGTGGAGAGGGGGGGAGAATGAAGCAATGACACATCCTGGGGCTTGGAGTTACCAGCCTCCAGGCAGGGCCTGGAGATCTCCTGGAATCACCGCTCATCTCCAGATGACAGAGATCAGTTCCCCTGGAGGAAGCGGCTGCTTTGGAGGGTGGACCCTACGGTGTAATATCCCACCGAGGCCCCTCCCCTACCCAAACCCCGCCCTCCCCAGGCCCCACCCCCTTATCTCCATGTTCAAGTCGCTCTCCACTGGAGGTTGGCAACTCCACTTGGGCCTCGAGTGAGAGGTGAACCTCTGAGCAGCTGGGGGACCCCCCAAAATGAGAGCCAGCTTCATGCCCCACTTTGCCCAGCTGGCTAGCGGAAGTGCCCAGTGTTCCCTCTAAGTTGAGCTACAGGTTTTTTAGCCTCCGGCTCACACATTTCTGCCCTAGCTCAGTATTACGTATTGCCGCAGGGGTCATTTTGTAGAAAAAGAGGTGCAGGAGCTCATTAGCAAAACTCATTAGCATAACTTATCTGCATAGGCCACACCCCCTGACATCACCGGAAGAGTGTCAGAAGGCAACACCCACCACTCAGGCTCCACTGGAGTGTTTTGGATTGCTAGCTATTCGGGGGTGGGGGCGACGTGCAGATCTGTCCTTGAAGAGGAGGGAGAGCTTGTACCGGAATAAAACTTGGTCTTAAAGGTCCCACTGGACTGTTTTGGACTGGGGGGTGGGGGCCTCTGCAACTTACCCGGCCTCTGCAACTTACCTGGCTGCTTCTTGCTCTGACCGAGGGCTGCTGGGAGCAGGGGGCAGGGCTTGTTGCATGTGCCCACCCTCTGGGCTCTTTACTGCCAGAGCTCCGCTCCTGTGCGCTCCTGCAGGAAATGACCCCTGCGTATTGGGCTGGAACATCCCAGGACTGAGTTTGGAGCTCTGGAAGAACAGACCACCAGGATTCTAGAGGTAACCAATGGGGATGTGATGTTATGTAAATAGCCTATGGTAGGGTTGTGATTGGAAGCTTGCATGCTGTTTAAACAGGACCGTGGTCCTGGGGATATGTCTTGAACTTGCTGGAATCACTTCATAAAGTAGAGCTGATCACTTGCACTGGGTCTGCTCATCCGTGGAACTCAGGATTTAGTACGCGGGAAGGAGGCCTCCGGAGCAATGTTCCCTCTAAGCTGAGTTAGCGTGAGTCAGCTCGTGGTTTTTTAGCCTCCGGCTCGCACGTTTTCGTCTCCGCTCCGGAAGGACGGCTCCAGGCAGCAAACAGCTTAATGCAGCAGCCAAATCGCTCCCTCACAACTTTAATACCAGTCGCTCCCAAAGTAGAATTGTGGCTCACAAGATCCCACAGCTTAGAGGGAGCATTGGCAAGTGTTGGGTATTACAAGTTGAAAACACTCAGTATATCTGGGGTTAAATGTTTGTTTATGTTACTCACAGGAAGTCACATGTTTCTCATGTAACCAACGTTCTTTAGCTGTAGAATGCCCGGGAATTTTCTCCCTGATCTAGGAATATGATTGGGACTAAAGTGTCAAGGTGTATTACCATTTTATGGCTTCTCCTCCCGTCTTTGTTTGGTGTTCTGATATTACCATTTTATGGCTTCTCTTCCCGTCTTTGTTTGGTGTTCTGAAGAAGAAGAAGAGTAGCCATAATCTCTCTCTTCTAGTTTTGTCTTTGTAGAGTAAGGATGTAGCCGATTTTGCTCTGTTGTTATTTTCATCCCAGTTACCCTTCCCGTGCTAGAATTTAGTAATCACACATGGACTCTCAGTCTGAATTATTTTACTCCGGCACTGCAGGACCATCTTATCTCTGCTAAATACCATTTTTTCAATATCTCACTATCACCCAACAGCAAGTGTCTTCCCCATCGCAGGTCTCCCCCTCCCCTTCAAAACCACAAGGGCAATTTCCTCTCCAGTGGCACCCCCTTTACGGCCCAGCTAGAAGGCCTGGCGGGCGGGAGCTGGGAAAGAGGCATTTATGGAGCCGTCGTTTTACTGCCACACTCCCTGTTCCCTCCCCATCTAGTTCCCCTGGGGGGCGGCGGCAAAAGGCCGGGCGGCAGACAGTCCACCTGCAGTCTGTCCTTTGCTGACCGGTCATCGTCCTCACGGCTCTCTGTTCTCTGCTCTGTCATTAAAACAACTCACAGGGCTGAAGAATACTGGAAAGCGCCTTTGGACCACAGGGCGTTCCAGGCCAAATTTCAACAGGGGCACAATTACCATGGGTTGCCAAGACGCCAGGTAGGATCCAGAGATCTCCGAAATCCATAAATTACCTTCAAATGACGGAATTTAGTCCCCCTGGAGATAAAGGCTGCTCTGGAGGGTGGGGCTCTCCGGCAGTATACCCCGCTGAGGCCCTTTCCCTGCCCAAACCCTCCCCTTCGCAAACTCCAGGAATTCCCCAGCCTAAAGAAAAAGATAAGAGATTGGATTTACGGCATCTCGACATTTAGTCCTGCCGGCCACATGACCACGGAGAAGTCTTCGGACAGCGCCGGCCCTTCGGCTTGGAAACGGAGACGAGCACCGCCCCCTAGAGTCGGATGTGACTGGATTTCAAACAAGGGAAACCTTTCCCTTTCACCTTACCGGCTTGGTTTGACCGGCTTGACCGGCTCTTTCCCCCAGACCCAGAAGAGCACCGATAATATTCTCTATCTGGCTCTTCGGCAACCAGGTTCATGCTGCAATGCTCTTGCCACATCAGCACGTTTATCCGCGGTGAACTTCTGCTGCCGTGCGGCTCAGAGACAGCAGCTGCACCATTAAAGCTTCCCTTATCGGGCCGATCTGGCGACTTCTGCCACCTTCCCCCCTAATGGATGCTTTGAAGTCAGAGCAGAGGTGTGACTTTATGGTTTTCGTAAAAGGGTGGATTCCAGGGGAGGCCATAAATCACCAGGTTAGACCGTAGAGGCTTCTGGGGGGGGGGGAGACACAACCCTTTGGAAACCCCTTGGGGTGTGTTTGCACTGACGTTTGTCTGGAATGGCAAACAGACGTTCTACAGGGGCAGGCCTCTGACTGACGGCTGGGGAGAACTGGAGGATCCTACAGACCCGTGGCCGGGGCCCAATGCTCCCTCTAAGCTGTGGAGTCCTGTGAGCAAAAATTCTCCTTTGTGAGCGACTGGCATTACAGTTGTGAGCGAGCGATTTGGCTGCGGCATAAATCAGTTTGCTCTGGAGCCATCCCTTCCCGAGCGAAGACAGAAACGTGTGAGCCAGAGGTTAAAAAACTGCGAGCTAGTTCACACTCACTCACCTTAGAGGGAACACTGGTTGCAAGCAATGCTCCCTCTAAGCTGGGGAGACTTGTGAGCAAAAATTCTCCTTTGTGAGCGACTGGCATTAAAGTTGTGAGCGAGCGATTTGGCTGCTGCATCGATTAGTCTGCTCTGGGGCCCTCCTTCCTGAGCAAAGACAGAAATGTGGGAGTTGGAGGCTAAAAAACTGTGAGCTGGCTCACACTAACTCAGCTTAGAGGGAACACTGCCTGGCCCCTGTGTGCTTTCCACCAAAATATATCTCAGCTTAGAGGGAACACTGGCAGGGGTTGTGTGCTTTCCGCCAAAATATATCAAACTTCTGCTCTCAAGTAATCCAGAGTGGGTAGCAACTCTGTCCCGTGCATTAAGAAGAAGAAGAGGAGGAGGAGG
>NW_015175064.1:8101-24284 GCF_001447785.1 Gekko japonicus | reverse complement strand
ACACATGGCTGCTTTGATTTAAAATAAATTAAAGGGGTAAGGAATGAGAGAGAAAAACAAGAAATGGTCGCAAGGACTAAAACATAAAGATGGCCAAATATTCTCTATTTCATTTCTTTGAATATTTGTTTATACTTTTGCCATGGTTTTGGTTCCTTGTTTCACACTCTTGGTTTTGTATTTGCATTTGTATTCTTAATGCATATTACATGGTGTCTGTATGCAATTTATATAGTATTTATGTATACAATGTGCACAACTGACTTGCCTAATATAATGCTTTAAATATATACAAGTAATGTTTTAAAAATGCATATATTATAGAGGGAACATTTGGTAGGAGGGAGCAGAATGACAAGACAATAAAGACCCACATGTTTGATTCACCGAAAGGAGAAGCAACACTGAGATGGGGATTTTTGATGTTGATAGCTGGGATAAAAATGTGAAATAATCCCAAGATTGGAAGGGGAATTTGAATGATCCGGCTAGACAGGCAGCACTGTTAGGTTGCAAGGACTGCTTTTTAGGTCCATTTACTTGTTATTAAATTACTTCATAAAAGTGTTACATGTGCCAGGAAATTTACATAGAGGTGTTCTTTTACCTGATTGTAGAGTCTTGGGATGCCAATGTTCCCTCTAAGCTGAGTTAGTGTGAGCTAGCTCACAGGTTTTTAGCCTCTGGCTCACACATTTTTGTCTTGGCTCAGGAAGGATGGCTCCAAAGCAAAGTAATTTATGCAGTAGCCAAATTGCTCACTCTTAACTTTAATGCCAGTAGCTCCGAAAGTAGGGTGTTTGCTCACTAGACTCCACAGCTTTGAGGGAGCATTGATGCCAAGTCTAGGAGTTCCTACTGCATTCCAGTTCACTTTTGCAAGCAAATCAGTGCATCCCCCAAAGCATGATGATAATTCCCTTTGTGTGACCTAGGGCATCAACCATTACAGCAAATTTAATAGGCAACCACAATAAGTAGTACGATCTGTCAAACACTCATAGATCTTGACAACTGCTTCCAAGCAATGCAACGCATGTTCCTTTCCTATAGAGTCATCCATTCATAAACGTGTCCTTTGCATTATATGTTCTACTTGAGCCAAAAACCATTTGCCTCCCTTTGTGGTGCTTCCATTAATTTCCATGTGGTTCTCTTGTTCTTTTTAGGGGATATGGTTCTCCTTGACTATGATTTGTGTTTTTCTTTGTGGTTATGAGGAATTCCACAATTTCCATGTAAGAAATGTGCTATACATTTTGTTTTCAGACTTTTCCTGGTTGAAAATATTACCATCCTGGGGAACAAGAAATTGTGGTCACTCAGTAAAAAAATTCAAGATGGTTTCTCTAATAATAGTACAGCTGATGTGGTAGAGTGATGGGACTGGAGAGATGTGGGTTCATATCCTCAGTTGGCCATGTAGTAACTAGGCGACCCTCCAACAGCCTCACCTATGTCACAGATTCGTTGTGAGAGTAAAATGGAGAACCACATCTGATGCCCTGAGCTCTTGGAAGAAAGGACACTATTAGAACTGCTTCTAATGTCCTGGCCCCATTGGTGGACCTCCTGATGGCACTGATATTTCTGGCCACTGTGTGATACAGAGTGTTGGACTGGATGGGCTTTTGGCCTGATCC
Organism: Gekko japonicus; assembly: GCF_001447785.1. Lineage (NCBI taxonomy): Eukaryota > Metazoa > Chordata > Lepidosauria > Squamata > Gekkonidae > Gekko > Gekko japonicus. The sequence goes on along the minus strand of NW_015175064.1, from coordinate 22,641 downwards.
AAGAACTCTTATGTTCTTATGTTAAAAATATATTATAGAGATGGTATTTCCAGCCTTCATTATGGTCTGGCCATATCGAAGAGCTCCTGATTATGCAAAATTGCCAAGAGCTTCTGATGAATTTTAAAACAAGCAAGCTTGCTTGGTCTGCTGATCAAAAGTTCTATGTGTTGGGATTTAACTTAATGAAGTGGAAATCCAGATTTGGTGGTAAAGTCTAGTTAGTTAGTTAGTGCATTTATATCCTGTCCTTTCTCTAAGTAGTGAACATTTTTTTCCACCCATTTTACCTTCACAACAACCACCCTGTGAGGTAGGTTAGTATAGCAAAACTGACTGGCTGAAGATCACCCAGCATGCTTCCATAGCAGACTTCAAACCTGGGTCTCCCAGATCCTAGTCTGAAGATCTAACTAGTACACTAGCTTAAGTCACCATTTTAAAAAAGTAAGGAACGTTTAGGAGTAAAACTAGCCAGAGAAGTAACTCCTGGAATAGAATTGTTAATTCAAATGAATAACCAAACACATTTCAACCACAAGGGCATCACCCAAGAGTTTTCCTCCCAAGTTGTCACCCAAAGCTAATTTTACTTTACTTCTCTGCCTTTCTTGGGAGGAAAACTCTTGGGTGATTCAATGATGCCCTATGACTTAATGACATAAATTAGAAATAATGTCCTTTAAAAAATAGAAATATGGGGACATTAAATTGTGCCCTTACCTGGACCACTATAAACCATGGCAGCATGATCCATGAAACAGCCAACTTCACCCGTTAGTCAGACATTCGGATGCCATGTGGATGTGGCCTTGAGCATACAAAAGGTCCTATTACAAGTGTGAAATGTTCCATTTGGGATGCTTCCCAAATCTTCTCAGGTAGGAATTCTTTCTAGTCCAGTTATCCATGTTGTGGAACATAATTACTTGCATATCTATTTCAGCTATTTTTGGTGACTGTATTGTTGATTTTGGGGGGTATATGAATCAATGTTTATTTGTGGTCAAAGACCATTTTTCATGCAAATACAATATTATACAGTCAAAGAGATTCATTCCAGGACAGAAAATATGTTTAGTCATAAAAACCTTAAAATATTTATGAACTATAATAATCCTAAAAAGCCCCCTTAAGATATATCTAAAATGTCTAATATATGTAAAATGATTACAAGTCCTACAAAAAACCCCTATACATATCCATACTTCTTGTTGTGAAATGTTACCAAGTAGAAGCAGAATTTGACTATTTGTCTGGAGATAATTAGCTTTTCATTAACTAAAAGTCTCTCCAGGCAGGTCTCATCTGCATCTACCAATGGTCTGTTTAAAAAAAGAGAAATGAACTTGATGGAACGGGCACCTAGAGAACATATGAACCATCGATTCCTCTTTTCAATAGAACAAGGGCAACATCTATCTTCATATAGGATCTTCCTATATTTTGCATCTAGCACCCTTGAAGGGATAACTGCACTATGAGCCAAAGTAAAAGCTCTTCTATGAGATGGCACATCCAAATACATAAAATATTTGGCCATATTCATAACATATCTGGACTCTCTGGGGGCCAGAAAACAAGGGGCTTTTATTAAATCTCACTGTCGCTGTATATCACGCACCCTTTGTTTGATGGTACTTTGCACCTGGCACTGTTCTGCACCTGGCACTGTTCTGCGCCAAAAGATTCTCAGGAGAGAGTCCTATTCTTTCTAGATTGATCTTGACCATTCACATCCACCTTGGGTGATGAGAATCTTGAATTATTAGTGGGAAAAGGCAATTGGAGTTGTATAGATCTTAAGCCACTGATATGCAGAAGCTAACAGTATTCTAGCTTCTATTCTCATTTGACTTGTTTCAAGATGTAGAAGGGCATTTGGCACACCAGGGGGTACCTGTAAAATATTACAGAAAAATTTAGACTGGACTTTCTCGAGCACATGTAAGTTGACAGCAGAAATGCCCGTATAAATGCCATAAAGGAGCTGTGCTAAGACTTTGAATTGGAACAGCTTCAATGCTGCCAGGACATATAAACCCCCCCTTGGATTGAAAGAATCTCAAAATAGCATGCACAGCTTTCTCAGCTCTCTCTACCATCATGTTGCAATGTGCTGAATTTACTCCAGAATCCTGAATAGCCCCCTCCCCCCAGATAAATGAATTTGTTTACTTGTTCAATTTTATTCCCTTTCATGGACCAAGAATGCTTCTTAGGTCATCTGCCAAATGCCATCACTTTTGTTTTATCAAAATTTATCACCAGATGTTCCTTGTCACAATATGTTACAAAATTGTCTAGTGTCCTACAGAGTCCTAGCGGTGTCCAAGATAACAGGGCCACATCATCTGCATATAGCAGTATTGAGAGGTGACGGGAAGCGAGCTTTGGCGGGTGGAATTTAATATCAGTCATATATTTCACCATATCACTGATATAATAGTTTTAAAATGTGGGAGCCAAAAGGCAGCCCTGCCTGATGCCCTTGAAGGTTTTTATTGGGTCAGTAAGGAGGCCCTGCAAGTTGCATATCACTATTAGATATAACTCCTCATGAAGGGCATGGACAAGATATAACAATCTTTTGTCTATGCTGGAGCACTCAAGTTTTTGCCACAATCTTTGTCTGGAGATAGAATCAAAAGCTGCCTTCAAGTCAATGAAGGCTGCATATAGAGAGGCTGGGTCTTTTGCAGAATATTTTTCGATTAGCTGTTGCAGCACCAAACAGTGCTCTGATGTCGACCTTCCTATTCTAAAACCTGCTTGTTCTAGTGGGTAATTTCTTCCTGTTCCAACCATAATTCTAATTTATCTAAAAGGTGCTTTGTATATATTTTACTAATGACATTTAAAAGGCTTATCGGCCTGTAGTTTGCTGGATCATTTTTGTTGCCCTTCTTAAAAACAGGGACAACTATAGCAATCCCCCACTGTTTTGGAATTCAGCCAGTTTGATCAACGTAGGTGAAAAAAGTTGCAAGAAACTGCGCCTACCAGTCTACATTCTCTTTTAGCACTTCAGGAGGTATTCCATCTAATCCAGGGGCCTTTCTGTTTTTTACGTTGAATACATAATGGGTTGGATCCATCCAGCTTGCCTGCTAGTGAACAAGGAAGAAAGGGCCCCCTTTCCACTTCCACCAGGCTATGGTGGAGATCATTGACCTGGATGGGCAAAAGAAAGATGGGCTGTGGGCTGCAGTAAGGTGGGGAATTGGGTGACTTTGAGTGAATAAGATGACTGGATCCAGCTCACAATCATTAAGGCAATGCTATGGAAGTGTGGGTTATAACTCACATCAAATTTATGAGGATGTATATGGAACTCTTCGGAGGGAAGGCTGCATGGTGTGACCTGGTGTTGTCAGCTCTCGAAACCTAAGCAGAGCCAGTACTTGGATGGAGGACCACCAGGGCAGACTCTGCAAAAGAAGGCATTGGCAAACCAGCTCTGCTTCTCACATGCCTTGAAAGCCCTTTGCTGGGTCACTCACCATAAGTCAATTGTGACTTCATGGCACTTATGTATCTGTATGGAACTGTTGTTTCTATCAGATTTCAGAATGCCTGACAATTTTCCCAAGCTTATACAAACACAACATTATGTGTGAACAAAGTAAGCAGCTATGTATCACTCAAGCATTAAAAGAAATCAATCATTTACTGACAGCTAATGGAAGAAACAGAACTTCAACTACAGTTTGATAGGACATAGGTTCGCAATTTCATATACCTCCCTTGCTGTCTCATCTTTTAGGACTTTGCATGCCTCAAAAGGATGAACTGTAAAGAGTCTCTTTTCATTGTTCATTCATTCAGAAAAGCTGCTCCTTTTTTCCAGTCTCACACAGTGAAAGGGGAAAGATGCCTTCATATTTACTATATACTGTACGCTCTGGTGCATTTCAGGAAGATTTGCCTAAACTAAATGTTTTTTCCCCTAAGCTGGAAATGGAATTTGACCCTTGGCCTTATTTGAGAAAGCTATTCAGTCATCCTATTAGTCTTAACTCTTTTATCATGTAATGGATTTTAATTGGGGATTTGATCTGGTGAAAATTCACTGAATTATTAAATGGGGACAAAAATATGTTCAAATTCACAGTGATCATTTTAAGCAGGGGAAAAATGTTATGTGCAAAGTATTGATTTGAACAAATAAAGTAAAAGTCCTCCATAGTACAGGGTAACTGAACATCTACAAGCTTTGTCGCATTCAGAGAATCCAACCAGCCATAAATAAGTAGGCACATCAACATGATGACAATAGTAGCTAATTTTTAATCAACATTTCTAGTGCTCCAGAAAAGAAAGAGGACCATTAAATATTAGGTGTCCTGTTTGGGGCAATGGCATGAAATCTTCCACATCAAAATTTCTTACCAGAGTCTAAAGTTTAAAGTTAACTGCCCTTCTGTTGGAAGTGGAACAGAAGCTTCATGAAACCATAGCTTTGTCTGGTTTCCGAACATCTTACACACATGCACAATATGTGGCAACTTTCAGTTCTGAACCATTTTCCTCCCCTCTATTTTACCAATGTGCATAAGAACATAAGAGAGGCCAATGTTGGATCAGGCCAATGGCCCATCCAGTCCAACACTCTGTCACACAGTGGCCAAAAATACCAGGTGCCATCAGGAGGTCCACCAGTGGGGCTAGGACACTAGAATCTGGAGCACTTCAAAAATAGGCGGGAAGGAATAAATCTTCAGTGACTCTCAGTGAGACAATAGTCCTTGGATTTTAGCTAGGAGCTGGTTGAAAACAAATTCCATTTATATTAACGTGAAGTAGAGTTTTAAAGCATAATTTTACAAGTTGTGATACCACAAATAGTGTAGGAATTTGGAAGGAAGTTAAATATCTTTGAATAAACTAAGTATTATGCATTCTGAGGTTGCCACCACATTCTGTCTTAAGCATAATTCAATGCATATTTGAAGTGTCCTGCTCAGGTAAAACACCTCAAAATTTTGAGGGGACCTGAGAGCCTAGTAAACTTGTCATGTACACCCTTGCATTGGGAATGATTAACATAATGGGCATGATTCAGCTAACCATGTTTGGTCAATTTGGAACTGCTGTTGAAAGTTGAGGAAAGGGATGCCACATAATGAACTTCACTGTGGAAGATGAGAGGTGCTTGCCCACTCCAGAGCCGCAGAGTTCGGGAGGGGTGTTGAAAGACCTGAGTCAGATTGAGGTGACGAGAGAGGAGGTCCTAAAACTGATAAACAACTTAAAAACTGATAAATCACCAGGCCCAGATGGCATACATCCAAGAGTTCTGAAGGAACTCAATTGTGAACTTGTGGATCTCCTGACAAAAATATGTAATCTCTCCTTAAAATCAGCCTCCATTCCTGAGGACTGGAAGGTAGCTAATGTCACTCCCATCTTTAAAAAGGGTTCCATATATATAGTGGCTGCCAATGGAAATTCCATGTAGGCCCGAAGCTCTGGATCACATTAATGACAGATGCCCTTTCTATGGCAAAGTTACAGGAATTACTCACTGAGCTGCAGAAAGGACACAGAAAAAGATGAAGAAAATTAGTGCAGTAGCGTGCTCTGCCTCTTTATGACTGGAATGTGCTCTTCAGGATTCATGTGTGGGTGATCAAATACCAAAGAGTCCATGAGGATAATGCAGCTTTGGATTTGCTTACCTCAAATAGCATTCCTCTCCACCCCAGTAAGTTGCTTTTGAAATTACAAGGATTTTCAAGAGGACTTTAAGATATGGCATGGGTTGATTGTTCAAGGATTACATGGGACTTGGTCAAGTGCCCTTAACTATCTCAGCTATTGCTGATAGAGTAACCCAGAACATCTAAGACTATGGTATGAAAATGCACAAAGCAGGGAACCCCAAAGAGCATGAAATAGCAGGGGGAAAAACTGACCACTACTCCCAGTATACATAGAGCCTCCATATTTTATTCAAGACTTGTACGGGTACCAAACATAATGAAACAGTTAAAGTATTTTATTATAAAACTTATAAAATAATTAAATAGTACACTTTATACGTTGCGCTTTTTTTTACACCATAATCCATACCTTTACGTAACTTTTCTCTTCTGAATTGCTGCCACTTACTTAGGAAGCAAGTGATGAAAATAAAAAGGCTATGCATTAATAAATTAATATTTTTACATCAAATAATAAAAAATGACACAATTATAGAACAAAACTTGGCATTTTGGGGGGGAAGGAAAATATCCCCTTGGTGGTATTGTTTTGAAGTGTTCAATGTTCAAGACACAGAGCGTCCATAAGCTGAGACACTGTTCTAATAATAATTTCATAAACAAATCGGAACATGCACATTGTTTTCATTTAAACCGTTGCAAATCTAGCTGCTAATTTTAACTGACCGCTGTCTGCCATTAGTGCTGATGTGGCTAATTTTAGTTTGAAATGGTACTTTAGGAAGCAATAAAGCTCAGCTCCATTCATCAAATGTTGCTGTGGAAATGGGTGGAAATGACTGGGGGGGGGAATGGCATTTTTAACCACTCCCCAGAAAATTATAGCAGGACACAACCCTGCCTTAGCCATATGGGTTTTGGCAATGAAATAACTACTTTTCTTCTTCCCTGGTTTTCAGTTTTGCCTTCAAAATATGTTGTGCCCTGACTCCTATGGATTCTGGGTCTAAAACTAAAAAGTCGAGCACCATTGAAAATTAATCACATGAATATCAACAAGCCCTAATCAATTACAATACAGGTAAACAATCTGATGGCTAATCATGTGATCATCAAGTGGTTTGGGTCTTGTCAACTGCAATTCTTTAGTAATATCATATTGATCTGCCTAGCATTGCATACCACGGTGGTCAAACTCTTTTTTAGGTGCTACATATGTTACGACCTATTTTCTTGTTTTTTTCTTCTATCATCACCCTACAACTGATACATACAATTGTTACTTTTTTAGGACAGAGTTTCCTTGCTTCCAAATTTCATGTCTGAAAACTCAGCCTCTGCACCCACAAAATGTAGTTTTTTACATGGGACATCTATGTTCTGCAAGATAGAGGACTGTTAAAAGGTTAATTCAACATTAACATATGGAGATACTCCTGGAATTTTGGAATTCTGGTAATACTTTCTTTCATCCCTAATTACAATGTGGAATAACAGCAAATGTGCCAGTTTCATGTATGAAATTTTATTTTGCTTCTACTACACAGCAATGTTTAAAGAGGAAGTTTTGTCACATTCTGTTGATCTGGTACCCTGAAGAGTACCTGTCAAGTTAACCATGTTTAAGTTATGTTTCTTCAACTCTTGATCATTTATTTGCTGCTCAGTCAAGCAGGACTGAATGGGGATCTCATAATATACTCCCCATAAAAGTCCAACAATGTTTGTTTTTCTATAATTATTGGAAGTCAGTCCTGTGTAGCTGCTCCCTCTCTCCCTCCCTCCAATTTTCCTTGTGTACCTTTGCTCTGCACCCTAATGAATTCTTTCCTTGGGAGTGTTGATAGGTATCCTTGGACCATTCATTAACTGTGAGTGCTGGGGTGGGGGGCTTATGTGTTGTTTTCCACTTAGCAGCCAAAGCCATTGCTCACTATTCAATCTGAGTAATTATGAGTAAAAATTAAAGAAACTGTGATACTAAAAATGAGCACTTGTTATGGCTGCAAAGCTAAGATATGCAATTTCATCAAATAAAAAAGACCTGTTAATTAACGATTCAAGAATGCCACAGCCAGGTAGGACAAAACAGAAACCAATTAAGCTAAAGGCTTAAGATGTAAAGAGAGTGATGTAAAGAGGCTGTAGTGTTTAAAGATCTCAATAGCATTTTGATTGTCTGCATTACATAGGGTGGTACCATATAGTTTTTTAAAAAAATCACCACAAATCAGAAAAATGACAGACAACAACAGTGAAAACATAGGAATGCAACAGGTTGCCAGTGACATCATCTGGATTCTTTTTAAAAACTGAGTGAACTGATCATATCAATGCCAGACTAAAGAACTGATCATGTCAATACCAGAAGCAACCTTACTAATTAAAGCAGAAAAGGGGAAAAAACAAAAAAATAAAAATTCATCTACTCTAATGCAACACTTGCTTTCCCAGCAGCAAGTACAACACAACAAAGCACCTTTTATTTTGAGAGTGCAACATATGTGCTTACCATTGATAATAACACACCCGCATTATGTATGGCAATGCATTGCATCATCAGCCACCAATTCAATTTCTCAAGCCGATATGTTATCCTGTTTTGGTTGGATGTGCTATTGACAGTCAAAAAATGACCCATGTATCATTGGATAGTACTGTCACACTGATCTGTTGGAGGTCCAGTGCACTGAACAAATTAGGAGCACCATGCCAAATGTGCCAGTCCATTTTAAAGAACTGCTTTGGACACTAACAAGAAGGTTTTTGCTCATAACAGAGGACAATAGAAATAGTGAATCAGAAGAAGGCTAAAAATTGCCCTAACCTTCTAAAGTTTAATAATACCCTGTGTATTTTGGTCAAAACCCAGTCTTTGTGCACCCATGGTTCATCAAACGTTCTACCACAGCAAATATTGCTCTGTTGAATCCAAGTCTCTTCCACTGGAAATATACATGATACAAGGTGCAGGAAGGCCTCATGGGAAACTAAATTTTGCCAGTAACTTAAAGAGGGGTGCTTGTCGTCCAAAGGTCAGATGAAATCACATTTTTCATAAGTTCTTCCGTGTGCATGACTTGCAGCACTGTTTGCCGTAGAATTTGTGGTTGCAAACTCCATGCTGGGGAACCAGGTGGCACCAAGTAAAGAAGTCCACACAAGAAGGATCATCTGCAATGGTAAAAAATACCAAGCAAGCATATTTAGTTTACAATGGAGATGACAATGTAAAGTTCAGAATTGGTTCAAAACAGCAGCTGGCCATATGTTCATTTAATTGTTCCTGCATGTTAGTTCATTTCTAGGAGCTCTGAGAGCATAAGAACAACAGTGTTGCTGGACAGACCAAAAGCCCATGTAATCCAGTATTGTTAAGGGATGCGCGTAAAATTGCATTTTATTTGTGTTGTGCTGACGTATATACATGTATGGAATGTACTTGCATTTGTGTATGGGTTTGGGAGAACTGTGTGCTTTGGTTTGAAGTGACTGTGGTACTTGAAAGCTGCTGTGCTCTGCCTGCACTGATATGCTAATGAGAACACACACCTACCCACCCAACCTGAGAAGAAGAAGGCAACGCCATTATGGTCAGCCAAGGAGTGATTGGAAAACAACAGCTTGCCCACCATGGAAGAGTTACAAGCTAACACGTAACACTGAAAGGTTCTGGTTTGCATCTCAAAGAGACAATTTCCTGTTTACAGCTTGGGACCCAGCTAAAGCTATTTACAAGTCAAAGGTTGCTTGGCACCCCTACCTCACACCTGGACCAGATGCCTTCCTAGAGACAAAGGCTTAGATTTCAATATTGCCCCCTCTTTCTAGGTAGACACGTCACCTCCTAGTAACCAATAAGGTCAGGTAATGGGATGGACTACAGGTGGGAGGATGGTACAGATGCCAGCCCCCTAACAAAGGTTATAAATTGCATGGTTCAAAGCTTTGAACCCTGCTAGCCATCTTCTACCTCAACCCTGCAACTTAAGCTGTACTATAGGTAATTCTCACGTGCTTCCTTGGACTGCAGCCAAGAAGCCCACATGTGTTGGCTGGTTCCAACTGTGTGCAATAGGATTTCCTCTAGTTAGAACTTCTGCATTCCTGTATTCTTTCCTGTGAAGGTCGAGCTCTGGATCAGATAAGTATATGCCGTTTACCTCCCTCATTCCCATCCATTTAGTATAAAAGTGATCGTTTTCCATTTCTACTGTATCTAAAGGAACTTGTGTGTATGTGCGAGAGATTCTGTTTTTGTATGCTTGTGTATTAAATATCATTCAGTAAAGAGAACAACTGATTTTACTACAACAAACTTTGTCACGTTGTCTCTTTGGGTACGATCCTTGGGCGAAGTTTGAACTCTGTATACACAGACCAGCAGCCCCGTCCCTATTTATTAACTCTAGGAGCTCTGAGAGCATAAGAACAACAGTCTTGCTGGACAGACCAAAAGCCCATGAAATCCAGTATGCCAACTGTGTACATCTGATACCTCTGATCTATTCTCTATAATTAGGGTTCCCAGTTCCCAAGTCCCAGCAGGGGTTTCCCTGCTTTTAGGGGCCTGGATCTGTTGTTAGCCAGCTGGCCGGTAGGTGAAACCCCACCCCCAAACAGGGACATCGCCACACAATATCCCCAATGCAATGACATCACCCAGAAGTGACGTCATTGTGTCACCAACATCGGGGGGCTGACGCTCTAGTTTTTGGGCAAACTCTATGGTTTTGAAGGCAAAAAACCCATATTTTCCCTAAAAACTACAGCATCACCCCTCTGATGTCAGCAATACAAGGACATCACATCGAGGTGATGCCATCATGCCACGAGGACCCAGGAGTCCCCTGCCGCTGGCCAGGTAGGACCTGGCAACCCTAATCTATGATCTAGTTCTTTTTTAACAAGCCAATTAAGTAACTTCAGAAGAGGAAAATCCTAAGAGATTGCAGAGCTGCTTTCATGAACATAGGTTGCTCTGAAACCCACAACCTATGAAAGCTGATCCACCAAATTTTGTGAGCCATATCGTCAGAAACAGCAGAGCTTATGCTAAAAAGAGATTTGTGAGAGCTGATAAATAAACTGCTAACTCACTAATATATAAACCATCTCCAACAAACTACTTGTGATTTCCCCTCTCCTTCCACCTAATGGGATGAAAGCATGTTGTTGTCCTGGTTGGACTTCAGGAGTTGTCCCACTGAACAAGAAGGGGGTGGTGCTGGGGATCCAGAGAGGCAGTAAGTAGCAGGGGATTGAAAGTGCCCCATTAAACCCAAACCTTACCCCACTTAAGTCGACCAGAGCAGCTTTTCATATACATTCGAATTTAGTTTGGAGTCAGGGGTGGCCAAACTGTAGTTCGGGAGTCGCATGTGGCTTTTTCACACAGTCCAATTTAATGTTAATAAAAAGCAACTTTGCATATTTTTCAATAAAATGTGTATGTGATATTTGTTCATGTCTTGTGGCTCTCAAACATCTGATGTTTATTCTGTATGGCTGTTTGCAAGTTTGGCCACCCCTGGTTTAGATAATATGATCCCTATTTTTATAATCAATTATTTGGGGTTTTTTAAAAATGTAATCTTACCCTTCTGCACACATGAAGAGGAGTTCCCCATAGATCTCTGCTGAGACCTTTCCTCCATCCTCCCCCTACTGGGTCTCAATTAAGTTTGCTGTCATTGTTCTGGGTGCAATGTAACTTGCCATACCTCAGTACTTATCCAGGGGTCTAATTTGTCAACCTTTAAGGTGCGTAAGTCTGACAAAGGGCTCTGCCATTATGAAGCGGGATATCCTGCTCAAAGTGCTGTCAAAGCACAAGTGAGATGTAAGTACGTAAAATCCCAGTCGAATCAAGAAAATACAGAGACTGTTCACTAGTGTAGCTAAGCTAAACACCAGTAAGGGGTAGGGAATCCTAATTTTGTGAAGACAGGTAGGACTGGGGTCCCAAACAGGGTGCCCACTGACACCTTTCCTGGTGCCCACCAAATGTTTTTAGAAAGTGGGTGGGGCCAGCCAGGTGTGGCTTTTGCCCAGCAAGGCTTCTGATTGGCCACTGGAGATTTGATTGGCTGTGCAGATTTTTAAAAAAACCCATGGCTTTGGCAGCAGCTGCTACAACAGCACAGGAAGCTTCGTTGTGTAGCTGAATGTAAGTGGTTGCAGCCATTTTGTGGCTGGCTCTACCTCTTGTGGTGGCCATTTTGTGGCTACGCCCACCACACTGTGTCAGAATTCCAAAAGGTGCCTGCAGGCTTAAAAAGGTTGGGGACCCCAGGTTAAGACAAACAGTAACTAATAATAGGAATCTCTAAGGCAGGGGTGGCCAAACTTGCTGAATGTAACAGCCACATAGAATAAACGTCAGATGTTTGAGAGCCGCAAGCCATGAACAAATATTACACACACGTTTTTATTGAAAAATATGCAAATTTGCTTTTTATTAACATTAAATTGGACTGTGTGAAAAAGCCACATGCGACTCCTAAGCTGCAGTTTGGCCACCCCTGCAAGGTATCTTTTATACAGGCTCTTTAAACCTGCGTGGGCTTCTGAAGGCAAATAGATTTCCCCCCCCAAGGTTTCAGACACCTAAAGGATAAAGGACACACACACACACACACACACACACACAATGATCTAAATAGGTTTTGGAGAACACAGACTAAAGCTTCATTAACTGCAGGACAGTGCTTTATCCTTAGAGTGTCTGAAATCTTTTTTAAAAATCCATTTGCCTTTAGAAGCCTATGCAGGTTTTACTTTTAAGATGTGTGAAACCTTTCTAAAAATGTGTACACCTTCAAAAGCCAAAGTGGGTTAAAGAGACCACAGGAAAGGGACCTTAGTCACTACAGATGTTAATGAGCAACACCTGGGACTCCTTATCAATTACTGGTGTTAACAAGCTTAGCAGAACTAGAGAACGGTGGCTGATTTTTCTTGATCAGATTTACATCTCATATGATACTTCCTGTGTTTTATGGCCCCTTGACTCTGATGTTTTCCCTCTCTCTATGTACATGTGTGTTAAGTGCAGTTAAGTCACTTCCAACTTATGACAACCCTATGAACTAATGCCCTCCAAACATCCTATTATTACTGGCTTTGCTCAGGTCTAAGGGCTGTGACTTCCTTGACGGAGTCAATCCATCTCATGTTGAGTATTCCTCTTTTCTTGCTGCCTTCAGTGTTTCCTAGCATTACTATATTTTCAGTGTCTCTTTTGACCAAAGTATAAGAACATAAGAACATAAGAGATGCCAATGTTGGATCAGGCCAAAGGCCCATCCAGCCCAACACTCTGTATTACACAGTGGCCAGAAATACCAGTGCCATCAGGAGGTCCACCAGTGGGGCAAGGACATTCGAAGCCCTCCCACTCTTGACCCCCCCAAGCACCAAGAAGACAGAGCATCACTTGCCCCAGAGTCCCTATCTATACCTTGTGGCTAATAGCCACTGATGGACCTCTGCTCCATATGCTTATCTAATTCCCTCTTGAAGCTGTCCATGCTTGTAGCCGCCACCACTTCCTGTGGCAGTGAATTCAAAGTGTTAATCACTCTTTGGGTGAAGAAGTACTTCCTCTTATCCGTTCTAACCCGACCGCTCAGCAATTTCATGGAGTGCCCACGAGTTCTTGTATTGTGAGAAAGGGAGAAAAGTACCTCTTTCTCTACCTGCTCTTTCCCATGCATAATCTTATAAACCTCAATCATGTCACCCCTCAGTCGTCGTTTCTCCAAGCTAAAGAGCCCTAAGTGCCTCAGTTTACTCATTTTAGCTTCTAGGGAGAGTTCAGGCTTGATTTGATCTTGGACACACTGATTTGTCTTTTTGGCAGTCCGTGGTATCCATAAAAATCTCCTTGAATGCCACATTTCAAATGAATCAACATTCCTCTATACCTCCCACATAAAAGGTAGTGAAGAGACACTACATGGTATATCTGAAAAAGTGGACTTTAGTCCATGAAAGCTCATGCCAGAAACCAAGTTTTGTTAGTCTTCAGAGTCCTGTTTATTAAGTAGATGTCCTGTGAGAGGAAAGAGTTCAGTGACTGAAAGATCTGGCTTTAACAATGTGTTCCTTAACAACAGTGCTGTGCTGAATGTTGTGCCGCCAGCTATCTGTTAAAGACACAGGAGCTCCCTACATGATTGCATGCTGGCAACTCAATCATCACCAGGATGCTTCTCAGATTCTTCCTATTCATTTTGCTCCATGGATTTTTGAGTTCCTGGAAGCATAAGGTGAATCCTCCACCATTCTGTACTTTTTTAAAAAAAAATTCCAAAGTTTACACTTATGGATAAAACAGAAAGAATGCAATCTTTATGGAATCAGACACAAGGCCATATCAACAGTCTTTCTTACAAAGTGCATTTAGCGATGTGCCGAAACAGAAACTGCAGCAAACCTCATGTGCTCCTATTTCACAAGCAATCTGAACAACTGTCCTAGTTAAAGCAATGCAAGAAGAGTTGCAAAGCAGGACAAAATGGTCATAGAATCATAGAATCACAGAAGGGGCCATACAGGCCATCTAGTCCAACCCCCCACTCAATGTAGGATCAGCCTAGAGCATCCCTGACAAGTGTTTGTCCAGCCGCTGCTTAAAGACTGTCATTGAGAGGGAGCTCACCACCTTCCTAGGGAGCTGATTCCACTGTTGAACAACTCTTACTGTAAAAAAAGGTTTTCCTAATATCCAGGACTTTTTTGTAGAAAAAGCCCAGCAGGAACTTATTAGCATAATAGGCCACACCCAACAGCATAAACTCATTAGCCTATTAGGCCACACCCCATGCCTTCCCTTGACTTGCCCGGGTGCCCCCGGCTATGGGGAGCCCG
>NW_015175064.1:3201-8090 GCF_001447785.1 Gekko japonicus | reverse complement strand
ATAGGGAGTGCTTTAAATGCCCCCCCGGTCCCTCCGGGGGGGGGCCCTGCCTCAGAGTTGCTGGGGGGGGTTGGTCTCCAGGCCTTCCCTCTGTAGCCATGCACGCAGAGGTTTTGGCTGTAGTGGGCATGGGCAACTCTGAAGCCAGACGGAACTCCATTCCTGTGCGTTCCTGCCCAAAAATATCCCTGCTCATATCCAAATGGTACATTCCTGCCCTTAATTTCAGAGAGCCAGTTTGGTGTAGTGGTTAAGTGTGCGGATTCTAATCTGGGAGAACCGGGTTTGATTCCCCACTCCTCCACTTGCACCTGGCTGGATGACCCTGGGGAAGCCGCAGTTCTGATAAGAGCTGTTCTTGAAAAAGAGCAGTTTCTGTCAAGAGCTCTCTCAGCCCCACCTACCTCACAGGGTGTCTATTGTGGGGAGGGGAAGGGAAAGGAGTTTGTAAGCCACTCTGAGACACCTTTGGGTAGTGAAGGGCGGGGTATAAATCCAATCTCTTCTCTTCTTCTTCTTCTTCTAATTTCAACCCATGATTGCAAGTCCTACCCTCTGCTACCAACAGGAACAGCTCCCTGCCCTCCTCCAAGTGACAGCCCTTCAAATACTTCAAGAGGGCAATCATGTCCCCCCTCAACCTCCTCTTCTCCAGACTGAACGTTCCTAAGTCCCTCAGCCTTTCCTCATAGGGCTTGGTCTCCAGGCCCCCGATCATCCACGTCGCTCTCCTCTGCACCCGCTCCATTCTGTCCACATCCTTATTGAAGTGAGGCCTCCAGAACTGTACACACTACTCCAGGTGCGGCCTGACCAATGTAATGTACACCAGGACTATGACATCTTGCAATTTGGATGCTTTGCCTCTGTTGATACATCCCAAGATCACATTAGCCTTTTTTGTCCCCAGAGAAAAGTGAAGGACTGGAACACAGAAAAGCCTATCATCTGTCGTCTCTTGCCCTGGCCTGTTTCATGACATTGCTTTGGATTCAGAGGAACAGCCTTTAGACCTGAATCACATTCCTATATTTTTGAGGGGGGGGGGATCAGTCATTGTATGCACAACTCTCCTTTAAATGATATTTATTTTCTGTTCCAAGTTGACTTACAGGCTATGCGTTACGGTGCCTTGCAGACGATGGAAATGAGGAAAAACGAGCAGAGGAGCTGACCCAGCCTGTCTAGGGAAGCATGCTAACTTTCCCTGAAAGACTCATTTCTTTCCCCTCAATCTCTCCCCAATGACTCACCAAGCTGGAACTATGCGGTGGGTAATTGAGAGTGATTGGCTTCCAAACCGTTCCAGCACAGCTGGCCACGTTCGCTGGTGGAGACAGAGACTTAGAAAGCGGCGAAGAGATAATTGATCTCCAGAGCCTGAAGACCTACTTACAATAAAGTCAAAAAGGACTTCTACAGCTGCAAGAAGGGGGAAGGGAGAAGGCTGAAATGAAATGAGTAACAGACGCTGGGTAAGAAATCCAGTGAGAAGACCAGAAGAGGAGGGGGTTGCAGATATGTACTCTACCAGGACAGAAAGTGGATATTTTAATCCCCCCCCCCCAAATTAGCCAACTTGAAGAATTCCAATAAATAACCCACCCCTAGAGATTCTGGGGCCAGATCCCCCTGCCAAATGTCAGAGAGTGTGGTACTTCAGATGGAAGTTGGCAGGAACTCTATTTAGAAATAAACTTCTTAAGTGCAAAACAGTTTGTAATGAGCTGGTAACTTATTTCAGGCTAGTCCTCCACTCTATATGGCCAGTCAAGATTCCCTGGATTCTCATGGATTCATGCTGACTCACACATGGATGCTCATCACTTGATGACTTTGGCATTGCCATCGAATGACAACCTGCCAGCATGAACAAGCAGCCAGTGATCCAATGACAGTGACACACTAAGGCTGCAGTCACACAAGCAGTTTGTACCGATATCACTGCTGTACCTTTGTGGATTTAAAGAGCATGATCAGACAGCAAAATCTGCCTTCTATGCCCCAGTTGTCACCACCCTGTTTTGCCCCACTTTGGAAGTGGAGTAATCAGGCACCAAGGAAAGACCGGTTTTATGGATATCTGCGCTTTCACCCATCATTTGCGGATGTCTGAATTGCTCTGTTGCGAGCTCAACCCAGTTGGGAAGTCTGATCGCTCTGTTCCAGTTTTGCTCCTTGTTTTTTTTAAGCCAGTTAGCAATGTGTGCATAACTGCACCTTCATGTACACCAGCAGGCTTTCAGCAGTCCTCTGAGGCGAGAAGGGGGGTGGAAGGGAAAGGCAGGCTGAGAAGCCTCCTTTGTCTTTTTTCATGCCGGTTCCTCAGCCTACAACTTTGCAGTGGGGAAGGGGTTAATTGGAAAGGTGAGTTTTTTTCAGAGAGAGAGGCAACCTCCTCCAGCTGTTAAAACAGAGCAGTGCTTTGAAGAAGCAGTTTATGTGCCTATGCAAAAGACAATTTTTTAAAAAAGAAGCCACCCAACCACCCACTCCGTGGTTGCCATGCAGCAATAATCCCAACTGACGACGATGGGGTGAGCGCACAGTGAGGCCAGTTCAGGGTTAAAACTCTCCCCTACAAACTGCAATGGAGTACTCAGAGCCGGGGCCAGACCACACCAACCATGCAGTCTGACCACAGCCAAAGTTGCCACAAATCCCTTGTGGGTCAGCAAGGTCCACTCATGCATTCAGCTGGCTGCTGCCAAGTAACAGGACATGAAATTATGTGTACGCATGTGTGAAACATCTCATTAGAGATCATAGTTGCAGGGCTTCCAACATCATCACCCTATCATCTAGTCTTGACCATGTTTTGCCTTCACTCACTTTCTCTCCCAGTAGTCCTGCCTTGCCTGAGAATTCAACCATTCATTGATCATGAGCTTTTACATACTGCTAACTCTGAAAAATAAGGGAACCTTTTCAAGAGCTGTTTGGCCACAGATTTAGTAACAAGAGTGGGCATTTTTACCTTTCTTCTCAGGAGCCAGGCAGAAATTAGTATTGCAAGCCCTTGATATTGCTGGCTTCTGATGGGGCAGGCAGCCTGCTGATGGCTGACCCTGACGAAGGCACTGCACAGTCCGTGTCTGCACGCCTCCACCACATGTCACTGTGCACTGCAGGAAGGGAAAAATAAGAGGTTGCATTTCATATAATGAGAACCTACAGACCCCCAAGAACAGCATTTCATTCCACATATCCTACAAATATCTCTTTCCGTACAAAGTCCCTCAATTTCAAGGTCAACAGGAGACAGCTTGATCTGGACAGTTAGAGTTGGATCCGCTTTACCACTTGATCATGTCCAGTTCCCCCTCTTAAATGAAGCCCACATGGATCTGGGTTTTGTCCACAGAAGACCCACTCCCCAACATAGTATTTTCAGTGTGCAAATGGCCCCAGTGGGCAGAAAAAAAAATGGGTATGATCCAAACCCTTGTCCTTGCAGAGACTTTTCTGCAAGGTTGGCCTTAGTTACATTCAGGGTAACAATATAAGAACACAGAGGAAGCCCGACAGCACATGAGGTGCTAAGGTAGCACCTGTGCTACACAAGTCCCTCCCAGGAGAATCTTGTACATTTATTTATCAAATAATGGATCAAGTCAGATGCCACACAAAATAGTGACTTATTTGAGCCAGGGTTAGTTGGTGAAACCAGGACAACCACTGAATCCTGGCTTTCCTTAGCAAAACTTGGCTTCAGCATTATCGCTTCTCACCCTGCCTCCATGCCAGCTATCCCAGACTGCCTTGCAGTGACCAACTGATAGCAAAGGCCAACATGGCCTTGCTTACCATTGCTCACTGCCAATGTGAGGGTGGGGAAGCTGCTCAGAGAAAACTTAAACTGCACTTGGAATGCCAATAATCCACAAAGCTACACCTTCCCTTG
Organism: Gekko japonicus; assembly: GCF_001447785.1. Taxonomy (NCBI): domain Eukaryota; kingdom Metazoa; phylum Chordata; class Lepidosauria; order Squamata; family Gekkonidae; genus Gekko; species Gekko japonicus. The sequence continues at coordinate 4,186 of NW_015175064.1, read as the reverse complement.
TTGGAGTATGCCTAAAATGTTTGCATCAATCCTCTCATCACCAAAGCTCCATGTAAAATAAATGCCTGCAACTGATTTTGGTGAAAACCCCTACATGCAAACTCATGAAGACCACCTCCCAAGATGTTCTCAGGCCCCCTGTCTTACTCATATGCCCCTGTGTGTTTCTGTTCCTATGCAAAACACCACCTGCCCACCACTTAGAGTGTTCAGGACCAGAGTTCCCATTCCCACAAAAGCCCTTTGAAGACCACGCACATCTTCCATGTCCACTGATGCAATAAACTCATAAGTGAATTGAATCAGATACACTTTATAGAACGGAGAAAGCAAATGGAGCAGTAACAGCTGTGAATGCTAACTTAGGATGGGTATTAAACCACAGGGGTCTTCACTGCAGGAAACACAGGAGTAAGAACACTGGTTTCCCTCCTTCTAGCCACCCCCCTCCCTGTCCATTGTCTCAGTGCAATAAATGGCAAAAGGGTACTTGTGCAAACCACCTGCAGATGCAGCACAGGTAACTAAGACAGCTAAGGATACACTGGCATTGCTTTTATCCCTTAGGGATGAACAGAAAGAACTTGCTGCATTCCTTTGTCTTTAAGAGAGCAGAAGCAGTGGCTGAGAAAGAAGACTGCTGCAAAGCAGCCAAAGCTGGAGAAAGGCTGGATGGCTGATGCTAGAGAAGAAGGAGAAGAAGAAGAGGGGGAAGAGGAGTAGTAGTAGTTGGTTTTTGTACCCCAGGTTTATCTACCCTAAGGAGTCTCAAAGCAGCTTACAATCACCTTCCCTTCCGCTCCCCACAACAGGCACCTTGTGAGGTAGGTGTGGGTTGAGAGACCTTTGAGAGAACTGTGACTGGCCCAAGGTCACCCAGCTGGCTGCATGTGGAGGACTGAGGAATCAAACTCAGTTCTCCAGATTTGAGTCCCTTGATCTTAACCATGACACCACTCTGGCTCTCAAGCAGTTTCTATTTTGA
>NW_015175064.1:0-2505 GCF_001447785.1 Gekko japonicus | reverse complement strand
GCCAGATGTGAAAGAAAGCAGGAAAGGGGCTGAAAGGTAATCGGTACTGGAAAGTGCCATCAAGTCACAGCTGACTAATGGTGACCCCCACAAGGTTTTCAATGCAAGAGATGTATAGAGATGGTTTGCCATTACCTATCTCTGCATAGCAACCCTGGACTTCCTTGGTGGTCTCCCATCCAAGTGCTAAACAGGGCCAACCCTGCTTAGGCTCCAAGTTCTGGTGAAATTAGGCTAGCTTAGGCCATCCAAGTCAGAACAGAAAGGTAGTTAGGACCTTGAAAACAGAGTGAGGGAAGAGATCACCACAAGATGATGTTCAGATTCTCTAGTCTTGGTTTGGCTTGGAACCACAGAACAAACTCCCTGCAAAGACTTGGACAGTGCAAGGCCAACCCATGATCAACATTCACAAATCTATTTCCCCCTTGATGTGCAAACTGCTTAAAGAACTAATCCTAAAAAGAATGAAGTATGGTTCAAATATTCCTCAATAGATGATCCTTTACGCTGAAACTGCACATGCATGCCCCACATACACAGCTGATGAGAAAACAGTCAACCAACAAGAGATTAACACTTGAAAACATTTGTTGACTTAGTTTCAAAATTTACAACCTATGTGGCTCTGCAGAGCTGCCTCTGGGCAGCAAAGACGTGATTGGAGCTTGTCTGCTGTTCTATGTAGCAAAAAAGTGATAATTGTGTCATGATATATATGGGGGAGATGGCCATTTCCAAGGAACCCCCTGGAATGTTATCAAATATGTGACTATCCATCTATGAACATCATGTCTTGAAGATGAAATGTGATCACTTTTCAGCTGATTATGAATGAAGGTTAGGCAATTGTGTGTGTCAGCTATTGAAGAAGTGCTTGTCTTAGGGATATGTGACTCATATGGTAGATGTGTTCCAAAATACAGAAGCTTGTTTGCAAGACAGTGGAAACAAATATAGACCGATCCAGTAATCAATCATGCTATTTAAGGAATTCCAGGCAGTCTCTGCAGATCCCTAAGGACATCGCACATAAAGATTTGTAATGGTTCAACCACAGTGCAGCTCTCAGAAGAATGACAGAAAAAAAAAGGTCCATGGAATGCTGAGAATTGCACAGAAGAAGGTTAGCAGAGTAGATTTTGCAGAATGTGGGTTTAAGTAGGGATGTCAGGATTGGGGCAGATCAGACTGAAATACCCACTCAGATGTAGTACCCATTTGCTGACGTTGGACAAGTCACTCACTCTCAGCCTAATCTAACTCCCAGGGATGTTGGGAAGATGAAATGAAAGAAAGGAGAATTACGTAGGCCATCCTGAGCTCCTTGGAGGAAGGGCGTGATAAAAATTGGATGGCTGGATGGGTGGAGGGATGGACAGACAGATGGATGGATGGATAGGTGGGTGAACAGTCAGAAATGACTGAAGAAGATTGGATTTCTACCCTGCCCTTCACTGCCCAAAGGAACCTCAGAGTGGCTTACCATCCCTTTCCCTTCCCCTCCCCACAACAGACATCTTGTGAGGTAGGTGGGGCTGAGAGAGCTCTTTCTATATATGGGGGAGATGGCCATTTCCAAGGAACCCACTGAAATGTTATCAAATATGTGACTCTATCTATGAACATCATGTCTTGAAGATGTATTGTGATCACCAGATTAGAGTCTGCACTCTTAACCACTACACCAAACTGAGTCTGAGTGAACCTTTAGCAGATAACTTAAGGTCTGGTTCAAATGCGTAGAAGCAGCACCTGTTGCTGTCATCCTGAGATGCTACCACTTTGGATTTTGGAACCCAAAGAAATAAGTTATTGGATGTTCTCATAATTTTTTAAAACTAACAGATCAGGGAAAAGGCTAGGCTAAATTCCTTCGCAACTTTGCACACTTAGGAAATGAGGCTTTTTAAAATACTCTAGATCCCAATCTAATACACCACTGCAGATGTGAGCCCTCATGTGATATTGTGACTAGAATATTGGACTGGAATCAGAGAGATTTGGGTCCAAATCCCAACTCTTTCCTGATGCCTTTGTGTTAGCCTGGAGTGGGCAAGTCATTATCTCTCTCAGACTGCCTCTCCTCACAGAGTTTTTGTGAAGATAAATTGACGGGAGAGTTGGGGGTCACACTACTGCAGCTACTCGAAGGAAGGATGGAATAAATAGGATGATCTACGCAGTGCCCAATCTACGTTGAGGCCACTATAGGTGGGATGTAAACACCAGAAACACTGGACAGCATCATCCTTGACTGCTACGTTAACAGTGCAATCCTAAAAAGAGTTATACTCTTCAAACGTAATGGTTAAGGCGTTCCCTCTAAGCTGAATTAGTGTGAGCTAGCTCACAGGTTTTTAGCCTCTGGCTCACACATTTTTGTCTTTGCTCAGGAAAGATGGCTCCAGAGCAAACGAATTTATGCAGTAGCCAAATTGCTCGCTCATAACTTTAATGTCATTAGCTCACAAACTCGAATTGTTGCTCACAAGACTCCACAGC
>NW_015175063.1:22416-23219 GCF_001447785.1 Gekko japonicus | reverse complement strand
GCATACCAAGGTATTTCAGATATGCCGCCCTGGTTTTTTGGGGGGGAAACTGAAGTGTCTGTTACAAGCTTTGCCTCTCATTCCTTGTGCCCGTCCCGTCCTGGGGGCTAATGCTTAAGGTAGAGCAGAGCCCCAAAGTGTCAGGCAAGAACTCTGTCCAAGCACCCAGGTGGGGGGGCCGAACTCAGCCCAGCCCCACTTGGGAACAAGCCTCAGCCCAGCCCTTGAACACCCCTCTGGATGGCTACCAAGTGCCTCAGGAGATATGCCCACCAGAAGCCACACTGGTGCCCAGCTTGGTGTCCTGGCTGAGTGCGCGGACTCTAATCTGGGAGAACCGGGTTTGATGATTCCCCACTCCTCCTCTGCGTGCAGCTGCCGGATGACCTTGGGCAAGCCATAGTTCTGTCAGAGCTGTTCTCTCAAGGGCAGTCCTGTCAAGAGCTCTCTCTCAGCCCCATCCGCCTCCCAGGGTGCCTGTTGTGGGGAGGGGGAGGGAAATGGAGTTTGTGAGCCCCTCTGAGACTCCAAAGGGCGGAGGGCATAAGCCCAACCTCTTCTTCTTAGAGGGGGACTGAGCCAGGGGTGTGGCTGGCACGTGGGCTGGGTGGCTGGGCCCTGCTGGGTGGGTGAGTGGGGTGCAGCGCAGGGCCTCTTTCCGCCTCCTTCCCTGGCATCGCCGCCGGGCTCCTCCTTGGCTGAGAAGGGCGCCAGCCAGCCGGCCAGCCGCGCTTATTTCCAAGGGCACCTTCCTGGGATCCGGCTGCACGGACCCCCCAGGAATCCCGTCGAGCGGGCCGCTG
>NW_015175063.1:10559-21805 GCF_001447785.1 Gekko japonicus | reverse complement strand
GGCGTTGCGATTTGCATGACCAAAGAGAGCAGGAAGGAGCTTCAGATTGGCAAGGGGGGGGGGGCGCAGGAGGACAACTAGCAGCCGGAAGGTCTCCTTACAAGGGGGAGGGGCTTGTCAGTCCTGGGAGAGCTTTGGGAACTGAACTCGCAGCTGCTTGGTCAAGGACACGGAGGCTGAAAATATCAGAATTGTGAATCACCACCTGTGCTTTGCAATTCAAATAGAAGAAAAGAGATTGAGTGTATACCCCCCCTTCGCTACCCAAGGGAGTCTCAGAGCAGCTTGCAAACTCCTCCCCCCCCCTCCCCACAACAGACACCCCCTGGGAGGGAGGCGGGCCAAGAGAGCTCTTGACAAAAACTGCTCTTTCCCCCCCACACACACATACAAGAACAGCTCTTAGCAGAACTAGGGCTTGCCCAAGGCCATCCAGCCAGGTGCAAGTGGAGGAGGGGTGGGGAATCAGACCCGGCTCTCCCAGATCAGAGGCCGCCCACTTAACCACGACACCAAACTGACACCCCACGACACCAATAGGAGCAGGGGGGCTGCAGGGTTCCTTGACGGGGAATATGGCCGTAGATGGCTGTAAAGGACGTTGGCCGGATTCATGGAGGAAGACGTCAAAACAAAGGGCACCGGAACGGCCTCTGTCTGTCTGTCTGCTCTCGAGTTGCTTCCAACACCTATGGCAAACTTACACGAAAGAGACCAAACTCCAAAATGTCCTCAGTCAAATCTGTCTCGGGTCTTCCTCTTTTCCTAGCATTATTGTCTTACCCCGTGAGTGACGGTAGTTTGGAACACCGTAAATGATAGCAGAGTCTCTGTTTCCTTATATACAGAGTACTTACATTTATTTACACTGGACAACTGGATACAGATACACAGTCCTTCTTCGCACATTCACTGTACAAAGCGACAAAGTACTTCGTATAGCGAATGATCCCAATACAGAGATGTGTAACACTGAACTTGCTGCAATGTATATGTACATCAGCCAATCAGGTTTCAGCAATTACTTTAGCTGAGTCACTGTGACAGTTCCAGAATACGATGCAATCTAGTAGTCACATGACACCCACCTGTCAAACTAGATCAGCAAGATCTGACACCAGTTCATGACTGACTGACATCTTGCCAGTAATAATATATATAAATACTGTCAGTGAGAGCCTCGGTTTCGCCATTTCGGTGTCCAGCCAGCCTCTTGCCTTGCTCAATCTCCCTGAGCCTGTGGCACTATAGCTGGGACAGAGCGAGGAACAAGTTGTGTTAGCAGCAGCAGCAGGCGCAAAGGAAGCGAAGGTGGTCTGCTTGTGGCAGGCGTCAATGACGGCGGGGCTTGCAGGGCCAAAAGACGAAGGGGACACATTGGTCCAAGTTAGGCCCCGAAATCCACCCACCCCTTTCGTGGTACTTGCCGTGGAAGCAAAGGCCCATGTGTGGCGGGCGTGATGCAGTGGAAGACGGAGCCTCTGGAAGCCCCGAAAGCAGCCACCAGGCGCAGGAGGATCCGTGGGAGTCGCTGGGCCGAGAGGACGGAAGGAACTGGGGTGCTTTTGCCCGAGGATTATTGCGGGAGACCCCCTCCCGTCCCCCCTTGATCTTTGCAAAGGAGGCTCCAGGCCCTCTGTGGCAAGCGCGACTCATTCGAAGACCAAGCCGTGTGCCTGAGCACTGGCCACCAACTTCAGGGCGATCGCAGGAGAGGCACGGCCTGGAAGGAAGTGGAGAGCAATGCTCTTTCCCAGAGTCTCTGGCTTGGGTGACAGGGGTGGGTGGGGGAGCAACCACTCAGGACTCTCAGCCGGGCCTGCCTCCCAGGGACGTTGTGAGGATGAAATGGAGAAGGGAACCACGCAAGCAATTTGGGGGGCCCGTTCTGGAGAAACTCTGTGTGTGGGCGGGTTATACATCTAACTTCAGTGCCTCGTATGAAGGCAGCCACAAGATCCCCCCACCAACCCCCCACCCACTCCTCCCAGGACTGTGCGCACTTCTTTCACCGCCCCCCCCAATCGAACATAAGAACATAAGAGAAGCCAGTGTTGGATCAGGCCAATGGACCACCCAGACCCACACTCTCTGCGTCACACGGTGGCCAGAAATACCAGGTGCCCTCAGGAGGTCCAGCAGTGGGGCCAGGAGGACACCAGAAGACCTTCCCCACTGTTGCCCCCCTCCCCCCAAGCACCAAGAATACAGAGCCTCCCTTGCCCCAGACCCGCGGATGGACATCCCCGGAAGGAAGGGAGGAGCCCCGTCCATTTGGGTGCGCGCATACGTGCGAGCGGGGTGGGGGGGTTGCCCCGTCCCCAGGCTTGGGAGCAGAGAACCCCTTGCCCCAGCGTCCCTATCTAGACCTTGTGGCTAATTGCCACTGATGGACTTCTGATCCATATGCTTATCTTCTGATGCTATATGCTATCTTGAAGCCGTCCATGCTTGTAGCCGCCGCCACCTCCTGTGGCAGTGAATTCCATGTGTTAATTACTCTTTGGGTGAAGAAGTACTTCCTTTTATCTGTTCTAACCCGACTGCTCAACAATTTCATGGAGTCCCCACGAGTTCTGGTATTGTGAGAAAGGGAGACAAGTACTTCGTTTTCAACCTGCTCTATCCCATGCACAATCTTATAAACCTCAATCATGTCACCCCATAGCCATTATTTCTCCAAGCTAAAGAGCCCCAAGCGCTCTAACCTTTTTTCATAGGGAAAGTGTTCCAACCCTTTTATCATTCTAGTTGCCCTTTTCTGCACTTTTTCCAATGCTATAATATCCTTTTTGAGGTGTGGCGACCAGAACTGCACACAATACTCCAAATGAGGTCGCACCATTGATTTATACAGGGGCATTATGATACTGGCTCATTTGTTTTCAGTTCCCTTCCTAATAATCCCCAGCATAGCGTTGGCCCTTTTTATTGCAGCTGCACACTGTATCAATATTTTCATTGAGTTATCTACTACGACTCCAAGATCTCTCTCTTGATCAGTCTCTGCCAGTTCGGACCCCATCAATGTGTATTTATAGTTAGGATTTTTGTTTCCAATGTGCATCACTTTGCACTTGGCCACACTGAACCCCATTTGCCACATTGACGCCCACTCGCCGATCCTCGACAGATCCCTTTGGAGTGCCCTACAATCCTCCCTGGTTCTCACCACCCTGAACAAATTTGTGTCATCTGCATATTTAGCCACTTCACTGCTTACTCCCAACTCCAAATTGTTAATAAACAATTTAAAAAGCATCGGACCAAATCCTCCACTGAGAAAATGACCAATATATACCTCCTCTGTTTCCTATTAAATAGCCAGCTTTTGATCCACAAAAGGACTTGTTCTTTTATCCCTTGACTATTGAGTTTACTTAGGAGCTGTCAGCTCTGCTGCCATGAGTGTGGAGGTGTTTACTTTTCTTTTGCATTCCTTCCCATGCGCTTAATTGCTTCAAAGCCGAAACGCTTATCTGGTGGTTGTGCTGGTGGTTTGTAGTGTCTATCAGTCATGGGAGCATCTTCCTTCCCAGCTTTGCATCAGTTAATCAGGCCAACAATTTCCCAGTCTTTTGCTGCACGTGGGAGACCATGTGATTGGTTATGCTTGGGGGGGTGCATTCGAATTCCCTATATCCCATTACGTGCTTCAGTGATCCGCCATTCCTAACAGTGTTCCTGTTACTGCATTGATGGCTTTTCAATAAAAGTAAAACCTTCCTGGAAGTGTGTACTTTGTTGTTTTGCTGTGGGTCCTGACATTCTGTTAGGAATCCTTCATTCTCCATCTCAGGGCATCTCTCTGCCCCAGAGATGAGCCGCGGAGAGGAGGAACCTGTTCCTAAAGATCCGAAGGGGAAGGGGGACGAGGAGGTCCCTATCACAACGGCTGAGTCAACCCCTGTCACCACTATGCCGCCGGTAACCGGTGCGGTGGGGGGAACGATCCCAAAGACGACATCAGCCTTCATGTCCCTGACGCCTCGTGCCCCGAGGACAAGGACCGAGCCGGGGTACCGACCGAGCTCCAGTTGGAGCCAACTCAACCCCGACTCAACGGCAGAGACCTATTTCCTGAATGGGGGGCCTTCGAGAGACAGTTTATTTGACAGGGGCTTGTCAGCAACATCTGGATTACCCCCGTTAGGGGCACAGTTTGAACTGGTTTCAAGCTCCTGGGTAACGGAGAGATCGAAGACCCCGAGTGGCAGGGCTTCCCCTGAAGGGGAATTGCTCCGCCGGCTGGAGATAGCTGATTGAGAGAGAGAGGGCACCTGCAGCAGACCCTGGAAGACCTCATTCAAGCCCCAAGAACAAAACCAACGAAGCCAACGGACACTACAAGGGAGCAACGCATGCGGCAGGACCTATGCCTGAAATGTGGAGACGGGGGCCACTTCGCCGCAGACTGCGGAGGACCTAGGAAGTGACAGAAACCCAACAGAGTGAAGACGCGCCCACCCACAACTGCCAAAAAACCAATGGGAAAACCAAAGTTTGCTAAGGCCCTGCAAGCGTCGCCAGAGGACGATGGAGAAGAATCGAGCAGAGAGGACCCCGAACCTTCGGAAACGGTTCAGTCCTGCTGTAGACGGCGCAGAGCAGCAGGTCCCACAACCAGAGGCACCAAATGCAGTGAGCAACTTCCCCTCCCTGTTATTTATGACTGTCTCATTACTTAACCCAGCCCTGGGAACCTACATCCGGGCAAAGGCTCTCATTGACTCGGGGTGCGGGAGAGACTTAATTAAGCCCGCCCTAGTTACGGGACTGGAAGCGGGTTTAGTAAAGTTAAAAGAGCCTCTAATCTTCACCCAGATGGATGGGTCTACTATGAAAGACCTGTGCGAGTACGAAACGGTCCCGTTAAGATTAGGTGCGGGGGAACATTGGGAGACCCGTACCTTCGTAATCACCTTGACGGCTCGATTTCCCCTCGTCTTGGGGGCACCATGGCTCCACGCGCACGATCCCTATATACTATGGGAGGAGGGGAGGGTGCAATTCATTTCGCCCAAATGCCAAAATCACCGTTGGAACCTGGAATGGGGCACAAAGCCCATGGGGGAGCTGCCCAGAGCATGCCAGGTGCAAGAGGAGCTGCTCTCCATTCCCCCAGAGTACAGGGACCTGGCCAGGGTATTCGGGGAGGAGGAGGCGGATGAACTGCCGCCTCACAGGCACTCAGACTGTAGCATTGAAATCTTGCCTGGTCACAAACTCCCCAAGGGTCGAATTTATGCCATGGGGCCGGCTGAGAAAGACGAACTCCGGAAATTTATCGTTAAGAACCTGGCTAGGGGGTTCATCAGACCGGCCTCATCCCCGTATGTGGCTCCGGTGCTTTACTGGGGGAAAAAAAGGACGGTGGCTTGAGACTCTGCACGGATTACCGAGGTTTAAATGCAGTGTCCTCCACCAGTGCCTATCCCATGGCTTTAATTAAAGATCTGCTGGCGGAGGCGGCTAAAGGGAAATATTTTCCAAGTTAGACCTCCGAGACACGTACTTTCGCGTGCGCATCAAAGAAGGAGACGAGCCAAAAACTGTGTTTAACACCCCCCTCGGCCAGTTCGAATACCTGGTGATGCTCTTCGGGCTTCAAGGGGCCCCGGGGGTCTTCATGAACTTGATTAACGAAGTGTTACACAAGCACTTGCTTAAAGGGGTGCTCGTTTACCTTGATGACATTCTTCTGTACTCCCCCGATGTCCCCTCACATATGAAACTGGTGAGAGAGGTTCTAAGAACGTTGCACAAGCACAAACTGTTTGCTAAACTGTCCAAATTCGAATTCCATAAGACACACATTGACTTTTTGGGCTATCGCATCTCCAACCAGGGGCTGGAGATGGATCCCGGGAAGGTACGGGACGTTTTGGGGTGGGAGGTACCCCGGACCAGGCGTCAACTCCAATCCTTCCTCGGGTTCGCGAACTTTTATTGAACCTTTTTGCCTAACTTTGCTCAGATCAGCCTGCCTCTCACAGACCTTTTAAAAACGAAAGGAAAAGGTCCGGAGGCCACGTGGCCCGGGGATGCACTCCCATGGACTGGGGAATGTCAAGAAGCGTTCATGAGCCTAAAGGCTTTGTTCAGCTCAGAGCCGGTTCTAGCGCACCCGGATGAATCAAAAAAGTTTATTGTGCAAAGTGACGCTTCCGATGTAGCCATGGGGGGGTCATACTACAAGAGGGGGGAGATGGATTCAGACATACATATTCATCCACTCAGAATCACTTCCAAACCCCCTTCCCCTCTCTGTCAACCACCAATCACACCACACTTGTCTCTTCAAACACTCTAGTCTATCTAACATGCAACCAAACTTTTAAAGAGACACACACAGAGAAACAAGGAATCGTTACAGCTACATTTTATGAACTTAGTCAGACTTGCTTTTATATCTTTCAAATCTTAAATTTAACTGTTGTAAAAAGACCCCTCAGCATCTCAATATTAGAAACATTATTATCAAAGACACCATTCAGAGTTCTTCAATCCTCATTTTTTAAATATTGTCTCTTCCACAGTTTGTAAGGACTTTTCGGAGCCGCTGCCCCCTTCTCAGACAGAGAGTCCTCTCCAGAAGACCCAGAGACCAGCTCGCCACTGGACTTACTGTCCTTTCCCCCTTTATCCATCTCCTCTGGCTCACCCCGCTGGATTCTCAAAAAGTCCCGAGCTTTAAAAACAGAGTCAATCTTTTCTTTTTTATCCTGAAGTTTGAAGGTTACGCCCTCTGGATATAACAACCTGTAGCTAATTGCATTGATTTGAAGAAAAAGAATTAAATATTTGTATTTCTTTCTCCATTGTCTTCTTTCAAATGGGATATCTTTCAGTATTCGAATGGTACAGTCCCCAATTTTCAAGGGTGTCCCCGCCGTTGCTCTTAGGATAATATCTCTCATGTATCTTTTTGAGAATCTCATTACAATTTCCCCAGGCAGATTATTTGTCTTTATATATATGGAATAGGCCCTGTAGACCACATCCATTTCGCTCATTAGATAATCCGCCTTCAAATCTGTCACTGGGGCCAATGCTTCGCTCATCATTTGCTTCAGATTCTCTCCTTTAATCTCTGGAACGCCTTGGAAATGAAGGACCAGATTTGCCGTCTCCATTTGTAATTGTAAAAGCTGTTCTTCTGTTGAGATTTGCTTTTTTCCAATTTTGCACCTTTTTCTTCACCCTTTGAGCAGTGGCGTCAACCTCTTTCACTCTCTCAGCTGTTTGTGAGAGCCAGTTTGGTGTCGTGGTTAAGTGCGCGGACTCTAATCAGGGAGAGCCGGGTCTGATTCCCCACTCCTCCTCCACTTGCACCTGGCTGGATGATCTTCGGCAAGCTGTAGTTCTGATAAGAGCTGACCTTGAAAAAGAGCCGTTTCTGTCAGAGCTCTCTCGGGCCCGCCTACCTCACAGGGTGTCTGTTGTGGGGAGGGGGAGGGAAAGGAGTTTGTCAGCCGCTCTGAGACACCTTTGGGTAGTGAAGGGCCATGGGGTAGAAATCCAATCTCTTCTCTATCTATCTATCGCCAGTTTGGTGTAGTGGGTTAAGTGCGCGGACTCTCATCTGGGAGAACCGGGTCTGATTCCCCCACTCCTCCTTCACTTGCACCTGGCTGGACAACCTTGGGCAAGACGTAGTTCCGTCAGAGCTGTCCTTGACAAAGAGCAGTTTCTGTCAAGAGCTCTCTCAGCCCCGCCTACCTCACAGGCAATGTTCCCTCTAAGGTATGCAGTCTCGTGAGCAGAAAGTTTACCCTGTGAGCCAAAAATGGTACTAGCTTTAAAACTGTGAGCAGGCCGACATTTTTTTTAAAAAAATATTTCAGTGTACAAACAAGCAAAACATATAACATATTAACTCTTCTTACCAGGGCTCTTTTTGTAGAAAAAGCCCAGCAGGAACTCATTAGCATAACAGGCCACACCCAACAGCAGAAACTCATTAGCATAACAGGCCACACCCCATGTTGCCAGAAGTGTGGTCATCCAGCCACACCCACCTTTTGCTTCTTATTCAGTTTACCTTGTTTGTTGTCAAAATGGTTTTGACAAAACCAATAAAACCATTTTTTTTAAGTTTCCAATTCCACACTTATGTCACACTAGACAGACCCTCTCCAATAAGCGAATAGCACACATCATACTACCCTCCGGACTCTGATCTGAATGCCCCACCCCAATCTTGTTCATGCAGATCGGCTTACCATTTAAAAACAGACACCCTGTGAGGTAGGTGGGGCTGAGAGAGCTCTTTCGAGGACTGCTCTTGAGAGAATAGCTCTGAGAGAACTTGTGATTGACCCAAGGTCACGCCAGCAGCTGCAAGTGGAGGAATGGGGAATCAAACCCAGTTCTCCCAGATTTGAGTCCATGCTCCAAACCACTACACCAAACTGTAACTCAAAACCTGTAGAAGCAAGAATAAGAAGCATAGGACATCTTCTCCACCACATCAGAGCCTTTAAGCAGATCATTTCCAAAACAGTCCCTTTCAAAGCCTAATTACATGATCTAAGCAGCAAGATGCACTGTATACTCCAACACAAGCTACCATCTTGTGTATCTGTTAACTGCAGATGAACAAATCCCCACCACCATTATAGCTTTTTAAGTCACACTCATACAGAACCTCTGCCTCACAACAGTGCTTTTCAAAAGAAACACAGTTCTGCCCAGCCTGTAATAGCCAACAGTACAGAGATATTCAGTACATCACAAAAGAGTGAGTAAGCGCTGAAATTCACCAGTGATCTTCTTCAGGATGAAAATTAATTTTTTAAAAGATGGTGAGAAAGTTAAAAAAGATATTGTTGGGCATGATGGAATAGCCCAAGTCTGTGTGATAGTTCTCATACAAAACAGAGCAGGTGTAACTTACAGGGAAACCTTAAGCACATCTACTCAGAATCCTACCCAGGTTTATTCAATGGGGCTTACTTTCAGAAAACCATTCTTAGGATTGAACTATTAGATTACATAACACTGGAGGTGAAAGATGTCAGGTTACACCAAAGGGTCCAAAGTTACAACAGCGACTAGAGACTGGAAGGAATGCTGAGAAGTCAACAGTTACTTGCTTCTCTTTCTAGCAGTCATTAGATCATAGGTCTTTTATACATGAGAATAAAACTGAAATTTAAAAAATGATAATCCTTATATTAGCAAAAAAAAAACCCTAAAATTAATGGTAGGTGGTGCACTAGATAATGATGCAATGGGAGTCAATTCACATCATTTTATCCAAGGAGTCAGAGGGCATGCATTTCCCATAGGCCACGTCTCTTCACTATCTTCCTCCAGCTGTAAGATCTGCCCACCAACCAGCTAAATGTGGTATTTACCGAAGGAGTCAGAAATTGTAGGCAGTTACGTTGGACCACTAGAAAAACATCCCAAAGCAGCAGTAAAGTAATACCTTCATTAGGGCCAATGGAAACATCACAAAACAGGAGGCAAAAGCCTTGGCTGCTTTTCATACACCTCACACTGCTGGGGCCCACCCACGTGCACAACACCTGCTGTGCTGTCCCTCAGACGCAATGATAAAGAGCCAAGAGCTCTACGGGGACTTTCACACAAAAGTGCCTTTGAGCCTTACAGTCCTTGGGTCCCCTTTTACGATTGTCAGTGGAGTTGGGAATGCATCAGAGAAGGAAGCTGAACATGCCAGGCCAACATCAGTGTTATAAAATGTCCGCATTCAGCCACTAACCCTAACCCTAGTGCCCTCACGCCATTCAAGGTAACAGGGACAGAGAAGGGGAGAGCCCTCTGGCGGGATATCACTTTATATGCCCTCCCCCTCTTTAACAAACACACACCCTGAAATCCATTTTCATTAGCATCTTTGAACACAGTCCAAACTTGGAGCTGAAGTGCATACCGGTTTCCTGAAATGAAAGGAATGCTGAAAGACTGCAAGTAGCAGAGCCCCAAAATAAATCTCCTTAATGAGTAACTCGTCTTCTTGACAGTAATTTATTTATTTATTTATTTTATTTATTCGAGTATTTCTACCCCGCCCTACCCCGCGAACGGGCTCAGGGCGGCTTACAGAGGCATAAGCCATACATAAAATACAATAAAAATCAGTAAAATCGCAATCACAAGCAATAACATACAATGAATACTAATAAAATACTATAAATTCCAAGATGGTCTGCATAACACACAGACAGACAGACAGACAGACAGGGGTCCTCCAGGGATCCCTGGTTCTGCTGTGTAAACTCAGAGCACCTCTTTTCTGTGCTCACCCTCTGACTCATCCATCTGCTCAAATCTGCTAATTCTGTTAAGTCTTGCTCCTGGACTCTTGCTCTTCTCTACCATGACAGACAGACTAACCCAGCAACCCATCTCGATCTATCAGTTAGTAAACATGTCCTCTTTGTAGCTTCTCAAAGTATGGTAACCCTAACACACACACACACACCCACGCACCAGCTGAAGGTTGCATCTGATCAAAGGGGGTCCAAGCCTTGAGCCCCAGTAACGCTGCCTCAGTCTTGACGGTGCAGTAGGAATCCTGGCCGGGTTGCAGCAACAGACTCCAGTCCGGGACTCGTTCTCATGTGCAAGGAAAGGAGGCGGCAGAATGGGACACGCTACTTCCAAGTGTAGGTGGGGAATCAAGGAGGATCTCCTTTTGCAATGGTTCCCTATTGGGGGGGGGGGGAGAGATCCCTGCAAAACAGCAAAGAAGCAGCACAGCAAATAGAGAGAAGGGTTAGAAGAACCGTCTCTCTCTCTCTGCTGTGGTTTTCTCTTGCAGCGTTTTCTTTATAATCTGCAGAGAATCCCCCCCCCATATCCAGAGCTGTGCTCTACTCCCCGCAGTCTCAGTGGTGCAGTCTATTTCGCCGCCTCACCCCCCCTCCCCTTGCACGTGATGCACAAGTGGGAAGATGCACAAGTGGGAAGATGCACAAGTGGGAAGGCCGGGCTCCTTTTCTCCTCGACTGGTGGTCCACACACCTGCAAGGGGGGAGGAAGGAGGCAGCGAAATAGACAGCACCACTGAGACTGCGGGGAGCGGAGGCGAAGGAGGCGAGCAGCCCAGGGCAGTGGGGCGAGAGACCGGCAAGGCGGGAGCCTCAGGACGCGCGCCCCCCTGGCCCTGCCAGCAGCCCGGGACAAGGAGCAGGCCGGGCGTGGCGGCGGCAAGGATCCCCCCAAGCCCAGAGGGCCCTCCCCCGCGACGGCCCCCTCACCCCCGCCGGGAG
>NW_015175063.1:8820-10441 GCF_001447785.1 Gekko japonicus | reverse complement strand
AAGGTTCCCTTGCTCGAAAGCCAGTCGAGTCCGACTCTAGGGTTGCGGTGCTCATCTCCGTCTCCAAGCCGAAGAGCCAGCGCTGTCCAAAGAAGTTTCCGTGGTCACGTGGCCGGCATGACTAAACACCAAGGCGCACGGAACGCTGCTAGCTTCCCACTGAAGCGGTCCCTATTTATCTACTTGCAATGTCTTGCTTTCGAACTGCTAGGTTGGCAGGAGCTGGAACTAGAGACGGGAGCTCACTCCGTCAAGCGGCGCACTCGGGTCTCGAACTGCTGAACTACCGACCTTCCACAGCCTGCAGTTCAGCTTCTTAACCACTTGAGCCACCGCAGCTCCGAACCGCCATATAAAGGTAAAGGTTCCCTTGCTCGAAAGCCAGTCGAGTCCGACTCTAGGGTTGCGGTGCTCAGAGCCGAAGAGCCAGCGCTGTCCGAAGACGTTTCCGTGGTCATGTGGCCGGCATGACTAAACGCCGAGGCACACGGAACGCTGTTCCCTTCCCACCGAAGCGGTCCCTATTTATCTACTTGCAATGTCTTGCTTTCGAACTGCTGGGGCCAGAGACGGGAGCATGCGGCGCACCCGGGTCTCGAACTGCTGAACGAACGACCGACCTCCCACAGCCTGCCTGCCTGCAGTTCGTCTTAACCCCTTGAGCCACCGCAGCTCCTTTTAGCACATCCCGGAAACGAGCCCCGTTTCCGCCAAGAGCCGCCCCCCCCCCTTAAGATGTAGGCGGCGGTGCCAGAGCTCGCTCACCACCTACCCCCGACCCCTCACCCCCCCACGGCAGGGGACTGAGCCTCCCCGGCCCGTCGCCATGGAGACCTCCCCTCTCCGCCCCGCCTACCAGTCGCCTCCTCCGCCGCCGCCGCAGGCCAACGACCGGAAGTGGACGAAGGGGGGGGGGGGAAGAAGTCGTCGTCGTCGTCGTCACTTCCGCCCGGTCCCGAGAGGGCGCGGGCGGGGCGTGGAGGGGCCTGGGGGGAGGCGGGGCCGCAGCCGGCTCTCCTGGAGGGAGGGAGGGAGGGAGGGAGGGAGGAGCCCCGTCCGTTCGCACTGCGCGCATGCGGGCGGGGGTTGTTTTTTTCCTCTTCCTTGGCCCCTTCTCCAGGCTTCAGAGGGCATCCAGACGTCGTCCGCGGCCGGCCGTGCAGCCCTCCGGCCCACACCCTCCTTTTCGCCTGAGCTCCTCGGGGAGGAGAGGGAGGGGGGACCCGGTGGAGGCGGGGCTCATTCCTCCAGGACCGCCACACCACCGGCGGACCATCCCGTGGAGGAGGAGGAGGAGGAGGAGGAGGAGTCTCTCAGGCCCCCACCCCCGTGACTCTGACGGGACAGCCGGGAAGGGCAGCGCAGGTCGGTGCCGGGGTCTGATCCGGGGGCGGGGGGGGAGGAGGGGGAGGAGGAGTCTCTCAGGCCCCCACCCCCGTGACTCTGACGGGACAGCCGGGAAGGGCAGCGCAGGTCGGTGCCGGGGTCTGATCCGGGGTTTGGTTCTTCTCCCCACTCCTCCTCCTCCTCCACATGCAGCCGGCTGGGTGGCCTGGGGACGGTCCCAGTTCTCTCACGCATGCGCGCACGCAAACCGTCGGGGCCCCTCCTTCCTTCCTTC
>NW_015175063.1:0-7050 GCF_001447785.1 Gekko japonicus | reverse complement strand
ATCGGAAGAACTGTCTCACATTCCGAGGTCACAGATTGGGTCTAAGAAGGGCAGTGGTCACGTTAGCAGATGGTATCAAATTGTTCAACAATGCAAATCAGTTAACAAAGCCATGGCCTT
Organism: Gekko japonicus; assembly: GCF_001447785.1. Classification (NCBI taxonomy): domain Eukaryota; kingdom Metazoa; phylum Chordata; class Lepidosauria; order Squamata; family Gekkonidae; genus Gekko; species Gekko japonicus. The sequence continues at coordinate 6,930 of NW_015175063.1, read as the reverse complement.
CAGACATGAGCAAAAGCTGTTCATGACAGGACTTTCTGGAGGTCATTCTGTAAGCCAGAAGCAAGTGGGTGGCACATAACATGGAACACACACACCACATGCTTCAGGATGGCGAAAACAAAGGTGGACTGTTAAGAACATAAGAACACAAGAGAAGCCCATCCAGTCCAACACTCTGTGTCACACAATGGCTAGGCTAGGCTCCCAGCCTATGGAACTCTCGACCACTGTAAATAGCCAATCACTAGTGTGTGGGTGTGTTTTGGGTGCGGGGTTGTTGTGCATATAAACCAGTCTGCAAGCTGGGCAACTTCTCTTGTTCTGAGCTGAAATAAAGTATGAGAGCTTTTCAGGGCTGCCCCCAAAGCCTCTGAGGAGCTCCTGCCAATGGCATGGGGGGAAGGGGGGGAGAGGACGCGAGAGACCCCATCCTCTCCCCAACTCTCCCTCGGGGCCCTGCAGATGCCCCATCCACCACCCCGGAGAGGGGCGTGTGGGGTGGGGTCTCCTCTGCTCCTCTCTGCAAAGCCTGGAGGAGGGAGGGAGGGTCTCTGCCTGCCTGCCTGGGGGGGCGCCCTCCCTGGCCCCGCTGAGGCGGCGATGCAGGCACTGCGAGGGGGCCGAGGGGTGGTGGGAGCTCGAGGGGGAGGCCTTCGAGTCGGAGTGGGCGGGGCTGACATTGAGTCTGCCCCCTCCCTCCCTCCACCTCCAGCCTCATCGTGCCTGCAGCCCACCCTCCGCCTGGTGGCCTTCCTGGCTTGGGGGTCACCGCCGGTGCAGCAGCAGCACCTGGGCCACCCCCCCAGCGCGCTGCAGGACTCCAGGAGGGGGGAAGAGGGCGGTCTGGGGGTGGGGGGTCGTCCTGGGAGTTGCAGCGGGGGGGCACTCTGGGGTTGGAGGGGAGAGGGGGAAGGGCCTTGTCCCTGGCTGTACCAGAACCCACAGCCAACAACGAAGTACACTCATTCAGGAACGGTAATACTTTTATTGCAGAGCTATAGATCTATAGATGCAGTAACATAAACACCGTTAAGAATGGCGGCGGCCCCATGGGCATAATAGGATATAGGGTATTCGTATGCACCCCCTCCCCGAGCACTGGCCAACTAGGCACCCTCCCGCGCGCGGGATAAAGCTTGGAAACCATTAGGTTGCTAAAGCTGAGAACCCACACTCTCCCACGGCACCTAGGAGAAACCCAGACAATACAACTCCCTCCTGCACATCTGTATAGATAAGCCTTTCGGCGCAAAGCAGAACAAGCACAGAAAGGAATGCAGTAGCAATTAACTAGGCATAGACCGAGCACCCCAACCCCCATGGCAGCGTAGCTGACAGGCTGCTGGCACGGCCAGGTGGGCTCTTGGCTTGCCGGTCTCTTGTCCCATTGCCCTAGGCTGCGCCTCCTTCCCGGGACCCCTCCCGGTGGGATCCTTCCTGCTTCAGGGCCTCCAGGAGGAGGAAGGGGTGTCCCCCCTCCCCTCCCCCCACAGAGTGCCCGGCTGTGGCCACGCTAAATAGTCCCCTTTCCGCGCACCTTCTGACTCGGTTGTTACTGCATGAGCGAGCAGACCCCAGTCGGGAAGGGCAATGGGGGAGTGGATTCTCTAGTGTGTGTTTATGAGAGAGGGGGGGCAGCCCCGAGGGAGGGCTCTGGTGGTTTGTCCTGGGGGGGGGGGCTGCCTGCCCCAGTTCCTGTTTCTGGCATGTGCAAATCAGTTATGCCAGTGAGCTTCTGTACCCCTTTTCCTACGGAATGACCTCTGCCTTGACCCTCAAGACTTCGGTGCTGAGCAGAACTTCCAGGCCAGAAACAGGAACTAGGGCAGGCAAGAGCCTGGCCACGCCCCCTGGCATTAACGGAAGTGTGTCAGAAGGCAACACCCACCACTCAGGCTCCACTCCACTCTTTTGGATTGGTAAGTATGGGGGGGGGGGCCGACCACGCGCAGATCTGCCCTCACAGAGGAGGGAGAGCTTGCACCCGAATAGACCTTGGCCTTCAAGGGGCCACTGGACTCTTTTGGATCGCTATCTGGGGGGATGCACAGATCTGTGCAGGAAGGAAGGAAGGAGGGAAAGAAAGAGGGAGAGAAGGAAATAAGAGGGAAAGGCTGCTTCTTGCTCCTTTTGGCCGGGGGCTGCTGGGAGCAGGGGGCGGGGCTTGTTGCATGTGCCCGGTCACTGGGCTCTTTACTGCCAGAGCTCTGCTCCTGTGCGCACCTGCAGGAAATGACCCCTGGGTGAAGGAATGTAGATCAATGGGGGTGTGCCTATTTATGTGCTTTGCATTGGGCACCAAGACAGACCTGAAACAGTTTTTGTGCAATAAACCACTTGTGTTTATTATTCGTTTATTAGTTATTGTTTAGCAGCAGGGCTCTTTTTGTAGAGAAAGCCCAGCAGGAACTCATTAGCATAATAGGTCACACCCAACAGCAGGAACTCATTAGCATATTAGGCCACATCCCCGACAGTGCAGCTCATTAGCATAGTGGGCCAATGTTCTCTCTGGGCTGCACACGGCAAAAGGAAATTTTAAAAGGACTCTGATCTGAATGCCCCCCCCCCAATCTTGTTTATGCAGATCGGCTTACCATTTAAAAACACACCCACCTATAAAACTTGGTCTTCAAAGTGCCACTGGACTGTTTTGGATTGCTAGCTATGGGAGCAGGGGGCGGGGGGGGGGAACGCGCAGATCTGCACAGAAAGACAGATAGAAAGAAAGAATATATCACCTTGATTAGCACAAGCCCGAACAGACTGTGTCATCAGAAATATTCCAGGCTCATTTATTTCATCAGTCTTTTAATAGTAATTCATCTGAGAATGAATTTATGTTTTTCTTTTTGAATAACGATGCACCTCTTGATCTGTGAATTAAAAAAGCTGGACCAACATTTTCAAAATTGGTAATAATATTCAGTGACTAGTCTGGTGCACTTGATGCCAGAGCTTTAGTAGTATTTATAAAGGAGAAGAACTTGGATTCATACCCTGCCCTTCACTTGGGACTCCCACAGCAGCTTACAATCTCCTTTCCCTTCCTCACGACAGACACCCTGTGGGGTAGGTAGGGCTGAGAGAGCTCTTAGAGAATTGCTCTTGAGAGAACAGCTCTGAGAGAACTGGGACCGACCCAAGGTCACCCAGCCGGCTGCATGTGGAGGAGTGGGGAATCAAATCCATTTCCCCAGATGAGAGTCTGGCACTCTTAACTACTACACCAGTCTGAACTGTACTTCCTGTCACATTAGAATAACAGTGTCTGAAAGGTTCCTTAATGGAATTGTCCGGTGTAGTGGTCCTGGAATGAGTCTATCCAAAGTGAAGAACATTGATGGACTTGTCCTCCATGAATCTGTCTAATTTCCCATTGAAGGCATTTAAGCTAATGAGCTCTCTAATTCCCGTGGCAGAGAATATTTTAAAAGGCCTCTATACATGATCCTCCCACATGTTGACTGAACATGCCAGAGAACATAAGAGCAAACGTTGTCCCAATCTTCAAGAAGGGGAAAAAGACGGACCCGGGAAATTACAGGCCTGTCAGTTTGACATCAATACCTGGGAAAATTCTAGAGCAGATTATTAAACGCTCTGTCTGTGAGCACCTTGAACGGAATGAGTTAATTGGTTGTAACCAGCATGTTTTTATAAATGACCAGGAGGAAGACATAGAGGGGATGCTTATCAAAATTGCAGATGACACAAAACTGGGTGGGATTGCTAATTCTGAAGAAGACATCAGGATTCAAAATGATCTAGATAGGCTGGAACAGTGGGCTGAGACAAATAAAATGAATTTCAATAGAGATAAGTGCAAAGTCCGACACTTAGGCACAAAAAATCAAAGGCACAGATATAGAATGGGAGGGACTTGGCTTGACAGCAGTGAAGCACTCACCAATCTCTTTGGGGTAGAAAATCTGTCTGCCGCTGAAAAGCAGCAAGAATTTATACACATTCTGGTCTCACAGTAAGATGAGACTGAGCCTTACACATACAGAAACCCAGGGAAAACTGATGCTTAGCAGAATTATTAGAATGCTTGCGTAGCATAATATTTACCAAGCTACTCCCAGTCTTAAGACTTGCTTGCAGTTACGAGATGAGCAAAGGTCAGGACTCTTAGTGTACCAGAGTCACTGATCAACCATAATATTGACAGCATCTGGATGTGGCCGGAATCAGGACTGGTGTGCCATATCGCTGATCCTCATCCACACAGCAGCACGTGTGAAAGGGATCTAGGTGTTCTGGTCCATCACAAGCTAAACAGGAGCCTGCAGTACGATGTGGCTCTGAAGACAGCTAATGCAATCTTCGGATGCATTAACAGAAGCATTGTGTCCAGATCAAGGGAGGTGGTCATTCCGCTCTATTCTGCTATGGTCAGGCCTCACCTGGAGTCCTGTGTCCAGTTTTGGGCACCACATTTTAGGAAGGATGCTGACAAGCTCGAGGTTGTCCAGAAGAGGGAAACCAGGATGGTGAGAGGGTTGGAATCCAAGCCTTACGAGGAAAGGCTGAAAGAGTTGGGTTTGTTTAGCCTGGGAAAGAGAAGGCTTAGAGGGGACATGATTGCAGTCTTCAAGTATCTGAAGGTCTGACATGTAGGAGATGGAGCAGATCTATTCTCCTTTGCTCCGGATTGCAAGACTAGATCTAATGGGTGGAAATTAGAAGGGAATCGTTACCGGCTAAATATAAGGAGAAACTTCCTTTTTTTTTTAAATTAATGTTTTTGAGTTTTCAGTAAGTATTACATTTTATCTTTTTACCCATACATTTCGTATTGGTTTTTTGCCCTCCCCCCACCCACCCCTCCCTCCTGTCATCCCAGTGCGTTAGTTCTTTATTCCCAGCCATGGGCACAAAGTCCGGATCTTGTCCTGAATGTCTTTTCTTCCTTCTGTTGGTAGCCATTCCCAGTAGGTCTTCCATTTTCCCCTAATTCCTGTGGTCTTGTCTTCCCATGAGGTCTTCTGATTCAATTTCTCGATTATGTCCGACTGTATGAAATCAAACAAATATTTATGCCAAGTATCTACAGTCCACTTACTCTTGTGCTTCCAACCTAGAGCTATTACTGCGTTGCTAGCTAGTATCATGGCTTTAAACATGGCTTGGTACGCTTTACTTACTGCTGGATTCCCTACTATACCCATTAGCATTAAATTAGTGGTCAGTGGAACATTACATATTTTTTTTATGATTTGTAATATTTTTGTCCAAAATGCCCTCACTTCTAGGCATTCCCACCACATATGGGAAAACCATCCCTTAGCCTGTTTGCAATGCCAGCATCTAGGGCTCATTCCTGGGAACATATTTGCTATTTGCACTGGTGTTTTGTACCATTTTGTAAAGAATTTATGCTCCATTTCATTGAATTTTATCACTTTAATTGCCTCTATTCCTTCCACTATTTTCCTTGCCATATTATCTGATATCTGGCCCTCTTTAGCCCAAGTTTTTTGTAGATAGGATATCGTCTTGTCTTTATTTGTTATCATTCTCCTATAAATTTTCCCTGCTAATCCTTGTTTTGATTTTTGCATTCCTTTGTATAGTTCTTCTATTGGCTCCTCTGTCCAAATTTTCTCTTCTTCCTTAATCTTTTTAACCATACTGTAGAGTCCTGTTATTTTTAACCAATGTTGGTTTCCTACCTCCTCTATTATCTCTTGTACCGGTTTTAAATTTCCTCCCCTAAATATATCCTCCAGCCTATAGTAGCCTTTAGATTTTAGCCAGTCCCACCATTCCCCCCCCTTATTTCCTGATTTATAGACTCTAGTGGTGTCCATCTTGAATTCCTCCTTAACCATAGCTCTTGCCACCTACTCCAAGCTTCTAATGCTGAGTGTCTGGGGCCTTTAATTGATTTGAGATCTTTTTTCCCCACTTTGGTGACTATCCCAAAGCGTCCTATATTGTTGTTGGTCTCATTCTCGAATCTAACCCATTTTTGCTCCTCTCCATCCCCTATCTCTAATAGCGCTTTTATTTGGAAGGCTTCATAGTAACTATTCAGCTCTGGGACCCCCCAGCCCAGCTCTTTTTTGAGGCCATGCACCATCCTTTTTTGAATTCTACATTTTTTACTGCCAAATATCCACCCTCTAATCACTCTATTCCATTGCTCTAGCCTTTTGCTGTGGGCTTCTAATGGTATCGACTGAAATAGGTATATTAATTTAGGTAACCAAAACATCTTAACACTCCTAATTCTAGTAGATATTCCTAGCGTTTTGCTTTTCCACTTTTCCATTTCCTTCTCTATCTTCTTCCATATCATTTTATAATTAACTTCCGAGATACTGTCTATTTTCCTTCGTAACTCTATACCTAAATATTTAAACTTTTTAGTGCCCATTCCTATACTTGTACTTTTATTTACTTCTCTTTTTCCCCCTTTATTCACATTGAGGTACATGATTTCTGATTTAGCCATATTAACCTTTAAACCTGAACAGCCTTCGAAGTCCTCTAGTATAATTTTAACTTCTTTTATCGCCTCTTTAGGGTTTGTCATAACTACTATGATGTCGTCTGCAAATAAATTAATTTTCATTTCTTCCTTCCTTGCCTTATAACCTTCTATCCTTACACAGTTTCTTATCCTCTCGGCTAGCTGTTCTATCGCTATGATGAATAAAAGTGGAGAGAGCGGACACCCCTGTCGGACCCCTCTCTGTATCTGGAAAGTTCGTGATTTCTCATTGTTGACTTTTACTACTGCTTTCCCATCTCTGTATATCTCCTGAATTTCCCTTATGTAATTGTCCTCTATCTCATGCTTCCTCATTATCTGCCACAAGAATTCCTGTGAGAGAGTATCAAAGGCCTTATAAACGTCCAATTTTAAGAGGGCTAGCTCCCCCCCCCTATATTGTAACACATTTATTATATTCCTAATAG
>NW_015175062.1:16505-23878 GCF_001447785.1 Gekko japonicus | reverse complement strand
TGGGGATTTATTTTAGGCTTTTGGGGAGGATCAGATCTGTCACACGGAGCTGGGAACCACAAGGCCGTGCCTTCCCCTTGCTCGGGGTCTAGGAATCCTGCCGCTCTCTTGGCGGGGTTCAGCGCGACACCTGCAAATAATTAACAGGTGAGGCCTTAAATAGGAAGCGTTCCAGTGTTTGCTTCTGTGAGGTTGGTGGAGCTGAGAGATCTGAGAGAACTGCTCTTGAGAGAACAGCGCTGAGATGAAAATTAAGACTTTTAAACCACCCTCTCCTGCTGAGTTGCAGAACCTGTGCTCATAGGCAAGGACAGCAGCCTTGCCAGCTCTGGGTGGAGAAATTCCTGGAGATTTGGGGGTGGAGCTTCAGGAGGGCGGGGCTTGGGGAGGGGAGGGACTTTGACGGGATATAATGCCACAGACTCCACCCTCCAAAGCAGCCGCTTTCTCCAGGGGAACTGATCTCTGTCACGTGGAGACTGGTTGTGTGTATGTATGTGTGTGTGTGTATACACACACACACAACAACAACAACTCTGTGTGTGTATACACATACACACACACACAATTGTTGTGTACATATATACACAATAACTTTGTGTATGTATACACATACATATACACACACACATACAACATACGGCCGCCTGGAAACTAACAATAATCTAAGGAAATAGATGAATAAATATAAATTATGTATGGCTTAACGTCCCATAAGGCTCCAAATATTTCTCAGATATACAACAGTATTCAATGCATGAAATACAAGAAACACAAGAAATAGGCTGGAGATGTCAAGCAATATCTAATTTTTGGTGTCGTGGTTCAGTGTGCGGACAGTAATCTGGGAGAACTGGGTTTGATTCCCCCCTCCTCCACTTGCACCTGGCTGGATGACCTTGGGCAAGCCGTAGTTCTGATAAGAGCTGTTCTTGAAAGAGAGAAGTTTCTGTCAAGAGCTCTCTCAGCCCCACCTCCCTTACAGGGTGTCTGTTGTGGGGAGGGGAAGGGAAAGGAGAGTGTAAGCCACTCTGAGACTCCAAGTGAAGGGCAGGGTATAAATCCAATCTCCTCCTCCTCCTCTCCTCCTCCTCCTCCTCCTCCTTCTTCTTCTCCTTCTTCTATTTGACGCTCCCGAAAGGGAGACTTAGCAGATTCCAGTTTCATAATTTCAATGGACTGAAAAACGTGAGCTTCAAATGTCCATAAAGCGAGTACATCCACTTCTTAAGACTTAAGATAAACAATGTAAAGTACGCTGCAATCAGCCAGTAGATCCAGTCCTTAGGACTTGAGACAAACAATAAGAAATAGGCTGCAGTCCACTCAGCCTCCAGATTATTCAATGAGCTTTCGATGCCTTCATCAGGGCTGCAAACGGGGACTCCCAAAGAGGCACAGCCACAGGAACGTCTCAGCCAACAATGCCTCCAAACTGTCTTATTGTATAGCCATGTCTCAAGACAGCCTTATTTCCCTTTATTCATGATGGAGACATGTAGCCTGACTCTGTGGGTGCTTCTTCCATTTAAATGAAAGTAAAGACGGCTCTTGTATTTCATGCACTGAATACTGTTGTATATTTGAGAAATATTAGGAGCCTTATGTGATCTTAAGTCATGCATGACCTCCTGGAAACTGGCAACTCTAGAAGAGGGAGGAAGCTCTATTGCAGGGTTACGATAGCTCAGGGGCACTGTATATTTATATTCATACTTAGTGCTCTACTTTGATGGGGTGGTGGGGAGACAGAAACGTGCATTTATGCATTGCATTTGAATGCATGCATTTACATCCTGCTTCCCCTCTGGGATTCAAAGCGCCCTAGGACATTGTTCTCCCCTCCTCCGTTCTCTCACAACACCACCCCTGCGAGGTAGGCCAGGCCGAGAATTTGCGACGGACCCCAGATCACCCAGCGAGCTTCCACGGTAGAAGTGAGGATTCGAACCTGGGTCACCCAGGGTGCTCAGTCTGCCACTCTACCCACTACGCCACACTGTCTCTCAGGGGGAGGAGAGGTGGAGCTCTGTGAACCACGAGAAGGGCGCTAAGCAGTTAGTGCGGCTTGGAGGCAAAATGTAACCAAAACCATTGCCATTTGCCACTGCTGTTTTATGAAAGCGGCAGAAGGAAGAAGGGGTGGGAAAGGACGTGATGCTAGGGCTGAAAGAATAAAAGAGGAGCAACATAGAAACACATAAGAATAGAACCACAGGCACACAGAGCTGGAAGGGACCCCAAAGGTCATCTAGTCCAACCCCCTGCGCCATGCAGGGAATTCACAACTACCTCCCCCCAACACGCCCAGGGACCTCTGCTCCATGCCCAGAAGATGGCAAACAACAACAACAACAACCCCTTCTAAGATCCCTGGCCAAACTGGCCTGGAGAAAATGCTTCCTGACCCCAAAGTGGGATTGGCATTTATCGAACCATAGAATCACACAGTTGGAAGGGGCCAGAAAGGCCATCTAGTCCAACCCCCTGCCCAATGCAGGATCAGCCCAGAACATCCCTGACAAGTGTTTGTCCATTTCCCTGGACGTGTAAGAAAGGGCCACCAGAACTAAGCACTGATGCACAACCCTTCCTGCCCTCCCTCTCATGATCTGCCTAAGTTCACAGAATCCGCATTGCTGTCACAGATGGCCATCGAGCCTCTGCTTCAAAACCTCCAAAGAAGGAGAGCCCATCACCTCCCGAGGAACAACATCGCCTGACCCTCCCTGGTCCGAAAGAAGCCAGGCTGAATGTCACCATAACCAGGGCTTTCTCAGTGGCGGCCCCAACCTGGTGGAATGAGCTCTCGGAGAACATCAGGGCCCTGCGGGACTTTTTACAGTTCCGCAGGGCCTGCAAGACGGAGCTCTTCCACCAGGCTTTTGATTAGGGGCTGCCACTGATGAGTGTGCCCTGGAACGTCGTCTGGTCTGAAAAATTTCAGAACATCCTCGGGCCTGAGATTTTGCTGGACACTACCCCTATCGTTGGATGGGATTTGGATTACCGCCATTTCTGTTGGGTTAGTTGCAACTGCTGTTGTTTTAATTGGTACGGTATTTATTAATTGTTTTAATTTGGTTGTTTATGCCATTTTAATGTTGTTAGCCGCCTTGAGCCAGATATCTGGAAAGGCGGGATATAAATATAAACAATAAACAAATAAAATAAAAATACCCGAAGGAGTCTCAGAGCAGATTACCGTCTCCTTCCCCTTCCCCTTCCCCCAACAGACACCCTGTGAGGTAGGCGGGCCTGAGAGAGCTCTCTCGAGGACTGCCCGTGAGAGGACAGCTTCGAGATAACTTGTGACTGACCCAAGGTCACCCCAGCAGCTGCACGTGGAGGAGTGGGGGAATCAAACCCGGTTCTCCCAGATTAGAGTCCCCGCACTCCTCCTAAGCACTACACCAAACTGGCTCTCCTCCCGACAGAAGCACAGAGGGCCTTCCCCCCTTACCTGGAAAGAATTGAAGAGTATTTCATAGTGCATCTGGATCTGCCAGAGAATCCCTGACACCTCGGTGTAGGGCACGGCCATAAAAACTATATAATGGACTCCGAACAGAGGCATGAGGACCAGGGTGGATTTCAGCAGCTTCCTACAGGAGAGATCGGAAAGGAAAGGAGTTAATTCCTTTTGGGCGAATCCTCCCTTCCTAATGCATGAGACTGTCGTGTCTGGGTGCCTCCCTAGAGGGAAAGGATGTGGAAACGGGCTGCGCCAGTGCTCCGAAATCCATTTCATTTCCTCCTCCTGTCCTGTGAACAATTCAAGGGTTTAAATGGCAGACATCTTTTAAGGGCGAGGGGGAGATCTGGGGTTTGCTATTTTATTGTTAACTGTCGTGGCTGGCCACCTTGAGCCACGGGGAAAGGCAAGATATACACGTTTCAATAGGTAAGTAAATAAATAAACTGTGTACAGGGTTATTGCTTTATTCAGGGCTTTTTTTGTAGAAAAAGCCCAGCAGGAACCCATTAGCATAACAGGCCATATCCAACAGCAGGGACTCATTAGCATATTAGGCCACACCCCTGACAGCACAGCTTATTGACATATTAGGCCACACCCCCATGTTACCAGAAGTGTGGTCATCCAGCCACACCCACCTTTTGCTTCTTATTCTGTTTACCTTGTTTGTTGACAAAACCCAGGGCTTTTTTTTTGGAGCAGGAACTCCTTTGCATGTTAGGCCACACCCCTAATGTAGCCAATCCTAATGGGTTTCTGCTGTTGGGTGTGGCCTATTAAGCTAATGAGTTCCTGCTGGGCGTGGCCAACTTGGGAGCCAGCCCTAACTCCGTTCCTGTGTGTTCTTGCCCAAAAATAGCCCTGGCTTTATCGATTTTAATATTTTAACCCAGTCCTTCTGGTCTGGGAGGTCAGCCATTTTCGAGTCACACGGCTGATGGGGCCGTAAAAAGCAAACGGCCAAAGGCATAGATCAAGACGGGTGGCGGCCGTGTGAATCTGTCCGTAGCAGCTGAACAGCGTCCAGCAGTACGTTTAAAGACCGATACAATTTGCGGCAGGGGATGACCGTTTGTGGGTCACTGCTCATTTCTTTGGCTAGATCAAGCTGGGTCGCACCAGGGGTCATTTCCTGCAGGAGCGCACAGGAGCGGAGCTCCAGCAGTAAAGAGCCCGGGGGGCGGGCACATGCAACAAGCCCCACCCCCTGCTCCCAGCAGCCCTCAGTCAGAGCAAGAAGCAGCCAGGTAAGCTGCAGAGCCCCCCCCATCCAAAACAGTCCAGTGGCACCTTTAAGACCAAGTTTTGTTCAGGTACAAGCTCTCCCTCCTCTGTGAGGACAGATCTGCACGTGTGTCCCCCCCCCCCTGTAGCTAGCAATCCAAAACAGTCCAGTGGAGCCTGAGTGGTGGGTGTTGCCTTTTGACACACTTCTGGTGATGTCAGGGGGTGTGGCACATGCAAATAAGTTATACTAATGAGTTATGCTAATGAGCTCCTGCACCTCTTTTTCTACGAAATGACCCCTGGGTAGCACCCAATGCTCCCTCCAAGCTGTGGAGTCTTGTGAGGAAAAATTCTACTTTATGAGCTACTGGCACTAAAATGGTGAGCAACTGATCTGGCTGCTGCATAAATGTGTTTGCTCTGGAGCCCTCCTTCCTGAGCTGAGACAAAAATGTGTGAGCCGGGGGCTAAAAAAACACACCCTGTGAGCTGGGGGTCTGTCTGTAACAGCCAAAAAGAGCCAGGGTCCTGGAGCACCTTAAGGACTAACAGAATCTGTGGCAGGCGAGGAGCTTTCGTAAGTAACTGCTCACCTCTTCCACTAAACAAAGGCACATGAGGGTTCAGACCAATGCTCCCTCTAAGCTAGGGAGCCCTGTGAGCAAAAATACAACTTTGTGAGCTACTGGCATTAAAGTTGCAAGCAGGTATTTTGGCAACTGCATACATTAATTTGCTCTGGAGCCCTCCTTCCTAAGAACATAAGAACATGAGAGAAGCCAATGTTGGATCAGGCCAATGGCCCATCCGGTCCAACACTGTGTGTCACACAGTGGCCAAAAAAACCAGGTGCCATCAGGAGGTCCACCAGTGGGGCCAGGACATCAGAAGCCCTCCCACTGTTGCCCCCCCACAAGCACCAAGAATACAGAGCATCCCTTGCCCCAGACTGAGAGTTCCTATCTATACCTTGTGGCTAATAGCCACCGATGGACCTCTGCTCCAGATGTTTATCTAATCCCCGTCCATGCTTGTAGCTGCCACCACCTCCTGTGGCAGTGAATTCCTGAGCTAAGATAAAACCGTGAGCCAGAGGCTAAAAAACTGTGAGCTAGCTCACACTAACTCAACTTAGAGGGAACATTGGTTAAGACCTTCCTATCTGAGCTGCGCTTTGGCGCTCTTAGGTAAGCCGGAAATACGTAGGGAAATTCCAGTGCATTATTCACTTTTTTTATTTACTTAGTTTATTTATGACCCGCCTTTCCCCCCAGTGGTGACCCAAAGTGGCTCATGCTATTCTCCTCCCCTCTGTTTTACCTTCACCACAACCCTGTGAGGTAGGCGAGGCCGAGAGCATGTGACTGGCCCAAGGTCACCCAGCAAGCTTCCATGGCAGAGTGGGGATTCGAACCCGGGTCGCCCAGACCCTAATACAATGCTTTAAGTGCCACACCATGCTGGCTCTTTAATTTATTTATTTGGTGTAGTGGTTAAGTGCGCGGACTCTAATCTGGGAGAACCAGGTTTGATTCCCCACTCCTCCACATGCAGCTGCTGGATGACCTTGGGCAAGCCGTAGTTCTGCCAGAGCAGTTCTCTCTCAAGGACAGTTCTGGAAAGAGCTCTCTCAGCCCCACCCACCTCACAGGGGGTCTGTTGTGGGGAAGGGAAGGGAAAGGTGTTTGTAAGCCCCTCTGAGACTCCGAGTGAAGGGTGGGGCATAAATCCAATCTCCTCCTCCTCCTCTTCTTCTTCTGCTTCTTCTTCGATGCTCGAACCGTGCCAATGGCAAACGGAAATAAATACCTCTGCACAGGGCAAAGTACACGGGAGGCCAGTCCAGTGTTCCCTCTAAGCTGAGTTAGTGTGAGCTAGCTCACCATTTTTTAGCCTCCGGCTCACACATTTTTGACTCAGCTCAGGAAAGATGGCTCCAGAGCAAACGAATGTAGGCAGCAGCCAAATCGCTCGCTCACAACTTTAATGCCAGTAGCTCGCAAGGTAGAATTTTTGCTCACAGGACTCCACAGCTTAGAGGGAACATTGGAGGCCACCCCAGGTATGCCTCCCTGCGCTCTTTAGGGGACGAAACAGATGCTTCTAAACACCACAGGCCCGCCGAGAGGACCACGGAACGGGTATGAGCGCCTGGGAACATCTGGTTCCACTAAGAAAATGGCATCCCGAGGGGAGAAGTACTGACTGGAAATGAGGCTGACGGGGAGGAGGGGAAGGGAGGAGCGGCCATTTCTCTGCCAAGGGTTGCGGTGGTAGAGCATGCAGGCTATTGCAGAGGGGGTACCCGCCACCCGTGGGCCTCGCAACTTTCCCTTCGCCAGCAAAGGACGGTTCCCCGGGGGTCAGGGCTCGGAAAAAAAGATTGCCTCCCAAAGAACGGAGCGCCTCCAAACCATAATTAATAGCAAGCATCCGATGGCGTGAAATAAATCAATAGGCAAATGATAGGCCTCGATGAGGCTGGAAAACAAACCCTGGCCTTTCCCAAGGCCAAGTCCGGCCTGTGCCCGCCTCGTTCCCGCTGCTTTAAATTAAACATTTTCCTTCCAAGTGCTTCGAGCTGGCTTCTCCCCCTCTAAACGAATGAGGCCAGTTTGACAAATGCAAACGGCCCGCTTGCCAACGTGACCGGATCAGAGCAGCGAAG